>NW_026930830.1:0-44186 GCF_032062105.1 Saccostrea cuccullata
ATTATGTTAAATTAAACATACGTGTAACGATCTGAAATGATTAAAATAAATAAAATAAAGTGTTAGGAGATATATACTAGTAGTATGTTAGATAGAAGGGAGGGAGAAGCTTTATTAAATTTAATACTATATTTTCAGGCCAAAGAATTATTCACTACTACTAAGTGTGAGGTAGCTATATTAATAAGAGCACCGTCAGGCAAAATGTGCCACTGGAATACACCCTTTTTTGAGGAGGTAACATATTTTATAGTCCGTAATACCAATGTCTGGTAATTTTAAATTGAATCAAACTTCTTTAATTTTAAATAAAAAGTTTCATTTATTTCTTCAAACAGTCTGTAAAATCCGTCTTGTCCCCTAATACTTCTTTGCACTCAGCGCACACTTCCCAAACCACATCTTCGACACGCCCAACAACTTCTACATCCCATTCCACCTCTTCTACATCCCATTCCACCTCTTCTACATCCCATTCCACCTCTTCTACATCCCATTCCACCTCTTCTACATCCTATTCCACCTCTTCTACATCCCATCCTAGCACTCTGTCTAAAACCAATCCCACCTCTGTTTCCCACACTGCAGAAGTATCTGACGATTCATCTCCACCCTCCTCCCCACCTTGTTCCCCAACTAAAATAACTACCCAAGTAACAGTACATTCTGCTTTCAATTATCCCTCCCCACAACCTTCTACATCCTTTTCTATATCTTTAACCTCCTCCCCTTCTCCCCGTAAATGTAAAAGACGGAGGTCACCAGCTGCATCAATCAGTGCCACAACACCAGCATGCAGAACCTGCAGTAAAAGTACCCAGACTTCCTCCTTTGTTGCAGGCCTTACCAAGCAGTGCAATGTTTGCCTTTCTGAGGAGGAGAAGGGGTACTGGGTCGGCTGCGACCATAAGTCACGCCGATGCCAGTACTGGATTCATGATCGATGTCTTGGATTCACGTTTCCAAACAAGACGATTCTTAAAAAAGTTAAATTTCTTTGTCCAAATCATTTGTAATGTCATTCATTAGTTGTTAAAAATTGTTAATTGTTTGAAATGGTGCAATAAAAATGCAAAGTGCACATTATATACAGTATTTAAACCTTTTCTAGTTTGTCAAGATTTCTACACGCTTGGTTCCAGTGCTTCTCCTTAGGCGCGCCTGGAGGTAGCCATTTTTTGGTCATTTTATTTCTCGACTCGAGGATGAAATCACATCCTTCACCTTTACTTGGATGTCCTGATTCTATAAAAATGATTATAAAAATTTATTTTAAAGTCTTTCTACTTTTTCTATTCATATTACTTCGATGTAACATGTTTTGGAAAAAGAGAAGACAAAGTTTGGTACACTTACGAGTAAGAGACTCATTGTCATTTATAAATTTTGACACTTCGGCTGGTGCACATACTCTCATCAAAGAGTCTAACACTTCTATCTGCTGGTAATTGTACTTGTTGGTGCCAAAATATAATGGTGCAAATTTTAGTCTTGCAGCCATTATTACTTCACAATTGTTCCTCCGAACACCAGCTCGAAACAAGTAAACAGATAGAGTGTACGTGAAAATGACCTCCTGAAGAAATCTGTCAATGTAATGCAAGGTATCATTATCATTTTTATTGCGTTTAAATAATTGTTTTTAAAATGGTATTAATGAAATATATAAAAATTGGATTCGAACTTGTAATTGGGGTCCTGTACTCTGCAACACCATTCAAAGTATCCTTGAGCTGACGGTGTGCCATCAGTGCTCAAACACTGCCTGACATAAGGCAATAGTAATTCATCCCCTTCATGTCGAAAAAAAGAAATAAAAATTCACGGTAAGAGAAGAAAAGAAATTTTACTGTAGAGTTTGTAATATTTTATTCCAATCATATTTTAGTGTATAGTACTACCTGTGCCAAAAAGCAATATTTCTAGAAACTGGAAAGCCTTATGGTGATCATTTGCATCCATACAAGCTTGTAACGCTTTGGGCGATCTGTACCCTAGCATCTTTGCCAGATCCTCCCCAACAACGTTCCAGATGAGCTTTATAATAGCTATAATAAGAATATTTATAATTTTTTTTAAACAAAAAACTAAATCATATAAATTGTGTGTGTAAGGGTGAGATTGTGTTGTGTATATAAGAAATACAATGTTGTAGAAATGCTTCTTTTTTATTGTAGTATTGTTGTATACCTTTGGTCATGTTCATTTCGAAGTGACCCAGGCCAGGCTGCAAAAGGATATCTTGAAGGTCGCTGTGCTCCCTTATAACCCTACTAGCAATAAGATAAGGGAGGCCATCGCATCCAATAACAGTCCACCTTCTGCAACCGCCTGTTGTCGAGTCTTTGATGTTAGTCAGGACTTCTTTCACAGCATCATAGGAACAGGGGTTTGTAGTAACCGGATTGCCCATTACAATCGTTGGTTTGCCATGATGATTATGTGGTACAAAATCATAAGGATCGTAACGAATCCTGGATTTGGAGCGGGTATCCTCATCTTCCTTCACTCTTTTACGGCGGCTGATGGCTTCCTGGATGAAATCCGTGGCGCCTGTCAAACCTTCCTTCTGCTGCTTCAAAATGATCTGGAGACGGCTTTCAATAAAACTCGATCGAAGATATCGAAAGAAATCAGAAAATCTTTCCAGATAAGACAAAAGATTGGAGGAAAGTGTGTTAAATGACTGTGAATATAGCCATTTCCTCGGAGAAAGATGATGATTCTCTTGTAGAAAGGTTGGGGTATTTGGAAAGAAGTGAACAATGGTGGTGATAGCAGAAAGAATTGCTTTATTGTCATAATTGACACGCCAGCTTCTGGCAAGAATTTGATTGTTGTCAAAATAAGTGATTGTGTCTGCTTTTTCATCTACTGCTACTGGATCACAGGCTTGGTCTTCGATCCAGGAAAGAAGAGTACGATAGCTAGCAGCTGGACCAGCAACTGAATTTAGAGTACACACACTCCTACTGCCAGAAAAGAAGTAGGACAGTAGGTTCTTGCTGAAACTGAATGGCAGCACTAAATTTCCTCTGAAAAGGGAATACAAATGTTCTACACAAAAAATCAAATTTGATTTCTCTTTCTTTGAGAGCTCATTGATGTTTTTGCCAATGATTGAAGATAAAAATGAAAGAATGAAACTGTTTCTGTCTTTTAACCAGTTTTCAGCAGTTACTTCCGAAAGATATTCGGTATTTTTATATGTACTGTTCAACTGGCAAATGTCATCCTCAATATTTTGTCTTTCGTTCTCCACCAAAGCATGTAGAATTTTTCTAATATGGAGCACAGAAAGTTTCTGTTGATGTATTAAATTAACTATTTCATCGACTGTTGTGTCAGTGTTGTTGTCAATCAAATTTTCAGAGCAATAATTTGCACAAGATGAACACAGATATGTCGATTTTTCGTTCAGTAATTTTTCTTCAACTAGTTTATTGATTATACTTTTTTTGAATTTTTTGCTAGAAATTTTGTACACAACAGCGTTGTTGTCGTTATGTAGTTTGCAACTGCAAACAGCAGGCATGGTAGCATGCAGACCTGAAACAAAAGAACTTGTTTGAATACTATAGAGTCATTGTGAATAACCTTCATATTGCTAAACCTTCGCTCATTCATAGGAAATGTTGTAGAAAAAATACTCAACAGATGCTTAATTTTTTTAAAATTTTTAATAAATTAATGATTTTTTAAAATAAAAATGAAACTTTTCTCTCTTATAAGACTATTGATGAACCTTAAAATTTATTTCCCATTTAAGAAATAAGATACTAGTATCACTTTTAATGAAGTTTACATCAAAAAGATCTTATGCGTGAAACAAAGTAAACAATTGCAATCGTTGTGGCCTTTAATTAGCCTAACACAACCTTCAAGATATATTGACGACGTAAATATATATGATGAACTTGACAACTTTAACTTTTCTATCGTCAACCTCCCTTACTTATGCAGCAATATACCTTCATCATCTGCATACGTAGTGAATATATCTCAGTTGATTCGATACAGAAGAGCATGCTCTACTTTCGAACAATTTATAAAACGAGTTGAAATATTACTGACAAACAAGTTGAGGAAACAAGAATATCAACAGTCTCGTTTAAAGTCCACCTCTCAAGTTCTATGGCCGATACAATGACCTTGTCAGCAAATACAATTCATTTATTGAGTCAAATGCTGACTGGTGTCAAATCTGCGAAATAGCAACTGCGGTATCTGTTGTTTTTAGAATGTTTCCGATAAAAAAAAGACATTTATCATGCCCTTTTCGACGCTTTAAATATATAAACATTTACTATAATGGTCATACGTTCTTTAAATCACTTACATTCGGTCCATGTAACACTTTGTATTTTAAAACTATTTAAAAAAATCTTATGTTAAAGAAAAAGAGCTTTTGGATATTTAGATTATTGAAGTGTTATTAAAATTTCAAATCGGGTTTTAAATATTCATATTTCAGATATTGAAAGTAAAATTCTTAAAACTAAAAGCCCTCTGTTTTTTATTTAAATTTGAATTTGAATCAAAATTCCGAATTTCAGCAAGTGTTACACAGGCCACATTTAAGTAATTTAGATTGCGTATAAGTATAATTACAATAAAATACTACAAATGAGAGATTTAAAATGTGTACGTAAAGATAGACAGACGGACAAGCATGATTCCAGGATAACCCATATATAATTTTAGCAAAACACTCTCTGGAAATTTAAACACATGCATTAAAATCGTTATAATGTAAACATGTGTAATTAAAAATTTTGGTCTTTAAGAATTATATATATATATATATATATATATATATATATATATATATATATATATATATATATATATATATATATATATATATATATATATATATATATATATATATATATATATCAACCCCCCCCCCCCCCACACACACACACACACAAATTACTACATATATATATATATATATTAACCCCCCCCCCCCCCCCAGCACACACTTACATATATCTTACCCCTTTCTTTTTTTAACTTAGTGCAAAAATTATTTTTAAACACATCTTAAGTAAATATAAGCAACCAAAATTATGCATGAATTCAAGATATAAAACATAAGGAAACTAATAAACTTGAATTTTTATGACTTCAATAGTCCTCCATACATAAGTGATGCAAACCGGGCATCAAAGTAATTATCGACCCGGCTCCGCAACTACACAACCTTTTTCATTTCCGCTGCATGGGAAGATGAACTATTACAAAGGATGCTACAAGATTTTAACCCAAGTTTTGAAAGATAAGTAGAAGAAAAAACAAATTACCTTAATCAAGGCAAGTCAGGAGTATTTTTTCTTCACATTCTGCCTCTTTATTGAAAAAAATCATGCAAACGCGGCATTTTTATTACAAAATTTTAGCACGTGACTGAGTATTGTTAACAGGTGTAAACAACTGACTAGTACTCAGTATGCGACAATTCCTAACTATGAATTCTATGACATTTTGCGCATTTCAGCTTCAGATATAGGTAGATTAAGCTATATGTGATAGGTTTAAATACCTAGATAGCTATTTTTAGCTATATAGGTGGATCTAGTGATTTTCCTGGACCTGATGATAGATAGTAGGACTGTTGAAATTACATCCTCAAATTTAAAAAAAATAAAATATAAAGCTGTGGGGATTTACAAGGTAAACAGAGAGCGTCTGAACTGTAAAACAGATAATATATCGGTGTGTCTGTGTATTTCTAATAACATCAATGTATGTCACTGTCATGTAATCAGTAGTGTAAATTTTAAGTAATAAAAATATTCTAACCTTCATTCCAATGGTCCAAGCCAATCATACATTAAAATGTCGCCGTCAGCTCTTTCATCACTCGATACAATTATCACTGGGGAATCCGAAGCAGAGTCCAGAGTGTTCATCCTTGTTAATGTTACAGTCAGAATTTCCTCGTAAACAATTCACACAAGATTCTTAGAATATATGAATAGGGATAATTCTGCTTAGAATAATGTTCCAGAGAAGTGACAAAGTACTTCGTAGCTGCAGATTAAATGAGTGTACATGTCTACAAACGGATTCTTTGTGAGAAAATGTTCAACTTCACAAATCATTCATTTTCAGTTTGTAAACCATGGCAAACATGTGGCCGACGTCGACTCTAAGGGGCACACTAAAAACGGGATATACTAGAGACCTGATATTTACCTGACGTTTTAATTTTTAATTAAATGGTAATATTGAGTATTTTAAATTACTTATGTACAGACTTTATGACTTCGAGGCATATGCTATACAAAAATTCAATTGTTTGGAACATTTACAGACAAATTTGAATCAGGTCAAATCAGTGTTTAGTACATCGCGTCTTTAGTACCTTCCTATTTCCCACAATGCCGCGCGTTGTTTACAAACAAGCGCGAAAAAATCCTCTAAACTAGGTACTAATTATTGTTGTGTACATCATCACATTTAAAATTATTTGAATAAAAAGAAAACAAAGAAACACCGAATCAAAACTATATCTTTTAGATGCATCAACTAAAGATGTGCACATGTATGCAGTAAAGGCTTGGCTGGCTATAGTAGACAACTTGTTCCTGAAAGGTTTCTCACATACATGTACTTGTTTTATTAAAAAAACAATTAAATATAGCTGGAAGTTTATTTCTTTTTATATCAAATGACAAGATTTTATAAGTTCGAAATTATTTCAGTCAAACTTTTTCATAATATACCAATATTTTTAGCTATAAGAAAAAAGCGTGTATGAGCTATTTACCCCTAATTATAGGGGCCAGCCCCTTTTCGTTAATCAAATATGAAAGCTCTCGTAATTACCCACAACTTTTGTAATATATTTCTTACCAAATTATTCTCGGTTTAAAAGTTATTACACAAAAAGTAGCAAAAATTCAAAGAAAAAAAATTACTAAAATTTGACGTTTTATAGCTTCCAAACTTTAAGAAATCAGCTATATAATTTTATCGTTGTGCACATCTACAATGTATTGGCTACAAGTTCTCCAACTTTCGTGTAAATATCTTATGTCATTTTTGAGATTTTCAGTGGAAACGAGACATCAAAAATTTTCAATTAAAGGGCAATAACTCACAAATAAAGGCATGCATATAAAAACTGAAAACAGGTTTAAATAGGTTTAACTACAAGCTATCTATCCTGAAAGTTTCATAACGATCAGTCCAAAGGTCTTTGAGAAATCGCCTGTCAAAAGTCGAGCGGGAAAAAAAAAAAAGAATAATAAGAAACAATAGAATAACAGTAGGGTCTTCCGAAGGAAGCGGAAGACCCTAAAAAGAATAATAATAATAACTAGAAAGTCTGCTATTGCAAGCAATAGCATATGTCGCCCCGTATTAGACAAGACTTTCATTTTTATCATCACTAAAACAAAAGTCCATAAGCTAAGTTTGAAAACCTTTGAGTTATATCAGTCCTTTCCATTGGAAACGGAAGACCTTAATTCGGTACATCCCTCTCATTATTTTTAGAATCGGTAGGAGAAGAAAGTAGTGCAGGAAAATTACAAGTTCCTCAATTTGCAGACTTGCATAAACGAAATCTGGCAGATGTACTGAACTGAGCCTCATACTTGTTAATTGGCAGTATCTTTCCTATCATAAAAGCTTGGGAAATGTAATTTATGAAAAAGATCAGCCGAATTATTTTGTGTATTGTAACGCCAGTGGGAACTCTGAAATTTCCCTCTTTCACTTTCATTTTAGAGGTTCTACCGAAAAACGAATCTGACATGCCACCATCAATTCGAGCATTTCTGCATTGCAGAGAGCTGATGTGTGTTATGAGATGATAAATCATGTGTGAACTTTCTCAGTTTAGCGGAATCATGAACATTTTCGGCGAGATGAATGTTTTGTATACAGTGGTGATCAAGGCTTTGCGAACCATCAGGAGCGGATCAAAGAATTTATGAATGAATAGAAACTATGGAAATGACGTACCAATTTTTTAATTTATACTTGCACTATCTAATGAAATGAATAATATACAAGTGATAGATATACAAGAAACCGCGAAATGATAATAAATGCAGCTGACAATCGTTATTTTTTTTTATATAGATAAAATAAAATATTTATAAATTCAAGAGACAAAACAGAAGGAGAATGAATGATGGCAAAATATCACATGACGGGAACTGAATTTTATGAATGAAGATTTTAAAAAGTTACTTGTAAGTTGTATATGTTATATCTGTGTATTCTACTTGGCTGTGTGCTTCAAAAAAAAGGGGGGGGGGGGGTCGTCTTGAACATAGTAAATAGCCATAACGTTTGAACGGTAAGTACTAGGGCTTTCGTATTTCAAATATGTAATCCTTGTGAAAAGAACTTTTATTGGATACGACGAACTTTGACCCTTTGACCTAGACCTTGGAGAACACATGTGTACATCTGAATCTTTTTTTCTGTTTCGTTTCTATGGCAACCGTGAGCGACTCATTACAATTATTTTGAAAGTAGAAATCACTTTGACACATTGCAAGGAATAAACATTGAAAGTTTCAAAACGATTGCCTGAGTAGTTATTGAGAAAATCGAAATTAAAGAATTTTTACTTTCACCCGGTTTCCATGGCAATAATCGATTATATGAAAATTTTAAATACGAGTTGCAGAACTACAGATACTAATCCTTAAAATAAGAAAAGTTTCATGACGAACGTTTAAGGGACCAGAGAGAACACTCTCGGACAAAATTTGTCGCTTTTTACAGGTTTCCATGGCAACGGTAGACATATTGGAACTGAACGACCTCACTGCACAACTACAACCAGTGATCGTCCTTTGAGGAAAGTTTCAGGAAGATTGTCCCAGCCATCTCCGAGAAACAGCCTGGATAAAAAAAACATGCGTACAATATCAATATGTCGTCCCCGACTTCGTTCGGGGCGACATAATAACTAGATGAGATCTCGTTGCGAGCAACGAGTAGGTCTTCCGTTGAATTTCTCGATAAGATGAGATGTGATTTTGACTGAGATTTTTGTTTAAAGAGAATGACATTGAGTTTTCCCTAGTTAAAGTTTAAGTTTCTCATTTTTATCACGATATTCTGAACATCTTTTGTTTGATAAGGCCTATGAAAATACTCCCCCTATTCGAGATATAAAGCATAAAAAATATAGCATTTTGGTCCCTTGCGACCCCTAATTACGTAACATATGATAACAATATTATCATATATTGTTGCAAATCGTTAAGATGAATACATTTGCCTCAGTAATGTATAACAAAATATTGATCATTAGAGAGTTATAGATAAAAGAATATTGACCGCTCTGAGCCCCTAATTTGAGGGTCAACCCCTTTTTCTTGATATTAAATGAAAGGTCTTGTGATTTTGAAGATTTTTTTGTTCAACAATTATTCAGAGATTTCTTTTTGTTGTGGAGATATGTTAAATAGAAATATTTAGGGGCCACTCCTACAAGTCCTTAATGGGGCCGTTTTACAAAAAATCAAAGTATGCATATTGTTTAGAACATTATTCTGACCATCTTTTGTTCAATATTGCTTATCAAAATATTCCCCCCTTTTTGAGATATAAAGCGTCAAAGATGTGACATTCTGGCCCCTTGTGACCCCTTATTGCGTAATATATTATTAAAATATCATCATATATTGTTGCAAATCGTTAAGATAAATACTTTTGCTTCATTAATGTATAACAAAATATAGATCGTTAGAGAGTTATAGATAAAAGACTTTTGGCCCCTATGAGCCCCTAATTTGAGGGGTCAGCCCCTTTTTCTTGATATCAAATGAAAGGTCTTGTGATTTTGAAGATTTTTTGTTCAACATTTATTCAGAGATTTCTTTTCGTTGTGGAGATATGCTCAATGAAAATATTTAAGGGCCACTCCTACAAGTCCTTGATGGGGCCGTTTTACAAAAATTCAAAGTATGCATATTGTTTAGAATATTATTCTGACCATCTTTTGTTCAATATTGCTTATCAAAATATTCCCCCTTTTCGAAAATAATAAACTGTAATCATGTTTAAAGTACAATCAATTCAAATTATGAAAGCAGTGGTAGCACTGATCTCTAAAAACAGAGGCTGAATCAGAGAGATATAAAGCGTCAAAGATTTGACATTCTGGCCCCTTGTGACCCCTAATTACGTAACATATGATCAAAATTGTATCATATATTGTTGCAAATCCTTAAGATAAATACTTTTGCTTCAGTAATGTATAACAAAATATTGATCAATAGAGAGTTATAGATAAAAGACTTTTGGCCCCTCTGAGCCCCTAATTTGAGGGGTCAACCCCATTTTCTTGATATCAAATGAAAGGTCTTGTGATTTTGAAGCTTTTTTGTTCAACACTTATTTAGAGATTTCTATTCGTTGTGGAGATATGCTAAATAGAAATATTTAGGGGCCACTCCTACAAGTCCTTAATGGGGCCATTTTACAAAAATTCAAAGTATGCATATTGTTTAGAATATTATTCTGACCATCTTTTGTTCAATATTGCTTATCAAAATATTCCCCCTTTTCGAGATATAAAGCGTCAAAGATTTGATATTCTGGCCCCTTCTGACCCCTAATTACGTAACATATGATCAAAATTGTATCATATATTGTTGCAAATCGTTAAGATAAATACTTTTGCTTCAGTAATGTATAACAAAATATTGATCAATAGAGAGTTATAGATAAAAGACTTTTGGCCCCTCTGAGCCCCTAATTTGAGGGGTCAACCCCATTTTCTTGATATCAAATGAAAGGTCTTGTGATTTTGAAGATTTTTTGTTCAACACTTATTTAGAGATTTATATTCGTTGTGGAGATATGCTAAATAGAAATATTTAGGGGCCACTCCTACAAGTCCTTAATGGGGCCATTTTACAAAAATTCAAAGTATGCATATTGTTAAGAATATTATTCTGACCATCTTTTGTTCAATATTGCTTATCAAAATATTCCCCCTTTTCGAGATATAAAGCGTCAAAGATTTGATATTCTGGCCCTTTCTGACCCCTAATTACGTAACATATGATCAAAATTGTATCATATATTGTTGCAAATCGTTAAGATAAATACTTTTGCTTCAGTAATGTGTTACAAAATATTGATCAATAGATAGTTATAGATAAAAGACTTTTGGTCCCTCTGAGCCCCTAATTTGAGGGGTCAACCCCATTTTCTTGATATCAAATGAAAGGTCTTGTGATTTTGAAGATTTTTTATTCAACACTTATTCAGAGATTTATATTCGTTGTGGAGATATGCTAAATAGAAATATTTAGGGGCCACTTCTACAAGTCCTTAATGGGGTCGTTTTACAAAAATTCAAAGTATGCATATTGTTAAGAACATTATTCTGACCATCTTTTGTTCAATATTGCTTATCAAAATATTCCCCCTTTTTGAGATATAAAGCGTCAAAGATGTGACATTCTGGCCCCTTGTGACCCCTTATTACGTAATATATTATTAAAATATCATCATATATTGTTGCAAATCGGTAAGATAAATACTTTTGCTTCATTAATGTATAACAAAATATAGATCGTTAGAGAGTTATAGATAAAAGACTTTTGGCCCCTATGAGCCCCTAATTTGAGGGGTCAGCCCCATTTTCTTGATATCAAATGAAAGGTCTTGTGATTTTGAAGATTTTTTGTTCAACACTTATTCAGAGATTTCTTTTCGTTGTGGAGATATGCTCAATGAAAATATTTAGGGGCCACTCCTACAAGTCCTTAATGGGGCCGTTTTACAAAAATTCAAAGTATGCATATTGTTTAGAACATTATTCTGACCATCTTTTGTTCAATATTGCTTATCAAAATATTCCCCCTTTTTGAGATATAAAGCATCAAAGATGTGACATTCTGTCCCCTTGTGACCCCTTATTACGCAAGATATGCTTAAAAGTTTATAATATATTGTTCCAATTGGTTTAAAATTTAAAAATATCGAAAAATCGAGCAAAAAAAATGATAAAATTTTTTGGTCACACGGGGGATCGAACCCGGGTCGCCCGCGTGACAATCCAACGCGCTAACCATTCGGCCATCGGGATCGCCGCTTCGTGTTTTCAAATGCAAATATCTCGAGATTGGCTTTTTCGATTTTCAAACAAATTACATATTTCGCTTCTGCAAAAGGGTCTCTATTCAATTCTAAAACAAAAATATTAAAAAAGAAAAGTTGAAAAATTGCGATTTTTAAATTCGCTTCCGGTATCGACCGGAAGTAATGACGACGCACGGCAAGGCGATTCTGCAACGCTATAAGTCATGAACTATCATCTCCAATTAATCTTCAGTTCATATCTTAAGCAGTTTTCGCTACTAAATCAAGACAAAATTGCATTTTAAAATCAGGAAATTGTCCATATATCACGACCGGAAGTGACGACGTCAACGAAAAAAATTTCCAATAAGGTTCAGATCAGTACCTATCAGATCTGAAAGTTTCATGAGAATCGGCCAAGTAGTTTACGAGAAATCACGTGCACAAAATCAGTAAGAAAAATAATAATAATAATAATAATAGGGAAAAAGAAACCGAAGAATAACAAGAAGGTCTTCCGTTGGAGACGGAAGACCTTAATTACAAATTGTCGCCTAGGTTCAGGTCAAAATATGGCGGACGCAAAATAATTCCTGAATTTTCCTCTTTAACTCGAGCATTCCTTCATTGGACAGGTCTGATGTTTGATATGAGATTATAAACCCTGTGTAAACTTTCTTAGTTTAGCGGAATCATGAACATTTTCGGCGTGATGAATGAATTGTTTACAGTAGCGATGAGGCCACTGCGCAGCTGTGAGCGGATCCAAGGATTTATGAATGAATTAAAAGAGATGGAAATAGAGTTTGATTTCTTTTATTTTATTTAATGACATTATTCATATGCAAGTAAAAGATATACAAGAAAATGCGAGATGCTAATCAATGCAGCTGACAATCTTTATTTTCTCAAGATAATTTTTTTTTAATGAAATAATTATAAATTCTACAGACAAAACATAGGAAGAATGAATGATAGCTAATTATCAGATGACATAAGGGGACCTAAATTTTTTATGAATGAAACTTTTAAAACGTTACTTGTAAGTTGTATATGTTATATCTGCAAATTCTACCTAGCTGCGCTCTTCCGGGGGGGGGGGGCTGTCTTGAATATAGACTTGTAAATTACTATTATTTTGTAGATAGAATTAAGCCTTATCATTTTCTTAACTTTAAGAAGAGTGCCTTGTTATATAAATGTCATGCTCATTTTATGTAGAATGTAAAACATTGAAGCGGAATTAGCATCCATTTCAATAAGTGAGAAAGGTGGGGGCTAGGTTTCTTACAGTTTTCAAAAAAAAAAAATGGGGGGCGGGGGATAAGATGCACACACATGATATATGTTTCATACATTTTATTTGCTAAAAACTCGACTCTGCAGAACCAGAGAAGGTTTTTCTACAGGTCCATTCCCCATCACGGGGAAGACCTTACCTGCACTATGGCACCATGTGTATTACCTGCGCAGCCTATTAATGAGAAAATGAAATGAATATTTTTTAGTGTTTAAGAAAACGTTGAACCTACGCTTGCAAAAGTTCTAAGACATTCAAAGATATTTAATTTCTTCTTTATCAAATCAAGAAACTGGTTATACGTTAAATCAGCAAATAGGGGCCTTCACTTATGTCATGAATATCACAGAAAAAGATAGAAAGAAAGACAAAGAAATTTAAAAAATCGACTTTTAATCCCCTTTTTCGCGACGACCGGAAGAATTGACGACGGACAAAATGTTGTTCGACACATCTTCAAGTCATGATCTATGATATCCGACACAGTAAGCTTTCATATCTTAAGCTGTTCGGGAGAAATGGACCGGACAAAGGTCATTTCCAGAAGTTGGTCAATACGAAAATAGTAAGAATATTACAAATTGTCGCCTAGGTTCAGGTCAAAATATGGCGGACGCAAAATAATTCCTGAATTTTCCTCTTTAACTCGAGCATTCCTTCATTGGACAGGTCTGATGTTTGATATGAGATTATAAACCCTGTGTAAACTTTCTTAGTTTAGCGGAATCATGAACATTTTCGGCGTGATGAATGAATTGTTTACAGTAGCGATGAGGCCACTGCGCAGCTGTGAGCGGATCCAAGGATTTATGAATGAATTAAAAGAGATGGAAATAGAGTTTGATTTCTTTTATTTTATTTAATGACATTATTCATATGCAAGTAAAAGATATACAAGAAAATGCGAGATGCTAATAAATGCAGCTGACAATCTTTATTTTCTCAAGATAATTTTTTTTTAATGAAATAATTATAAATTCTACAGACAAAACATAGGAAGAATGAATGATAGCTAATTATCAGATGACATAAGGGGACCTAAATTTTTTATGAATGAAACTTTTAAAACGTTACTTGTAAGTTGTATATGTTATATCTGCAAATTCTACCTAGCTGCGCTCTTCCGAGGGGGGGGGGGGGGCTGTCTTGAATATAGACTTGTAAATTACTATTATTTTGTAGATAGAATTAAGCCTTATCATTTTCTTAACTTTAAGAAGAGTGCCTTGTTATATAAATGTCATGCTCATTTTATGTAGAATGTAAAACATTGAAGCGGAATTAGCATCCATTTCAATAAGTGAGAAAGGTGGGGGCTAGGTTTCTTAGTTTTCAAAAAAAAAAAAATGGGGGGCGGGGGATAAGATGCACACACATGATATATGTTTCATACATTTTATTTGCTAAAAACTCGACTCTGCAGAACCAGAGAAGGTTTTTCTACAGGTCCATTCCCCATCACGGGGAAGACCTTACCTGCACAATGGCACCATGTGTATTACCTGCGCAGCCTATTAATGAGAAAATGAAATGAATATTTTTTAGTGTTTAAGAAAACGTTGAACCTACGCTTGCGAAAGTTCTAAGACATTCAAAGATATTTAATTTCTTCTTTATCAAATCAAGAAACTGGTTATACGTTAAATCAGCAAATAGGGGCCTTCACTTATGTCATGAATATCACAGAAAAAGATAGAAAGAAAGACAAAGAAATTTAAAAAATCGACTTTTAATCCCCTTTTTCGCGACGACCGGAAGAATTGACGACGGACAAAATGTTGTTCGACACATCTTCAAGTCATGATCTATGATATCCGACACAGTAAGCTTTCATATCTTAAGCTGTTCGGGAGAAATGGACCGGACAAAGGTCATTTCCAGAAGTTGGTCAATACGAAAATAGTAAGAATACTAGATGAAACTCGTTGCGAGCAACGAGAGGTCTTCCGTCCGATTCCGGAAAGAAAACGTAAAATCGAGTTGAAAAAGTAAAAAAGATTTGCACACAAGGGGGATTGAACCCAAGTCGCCAGCAAGAAATTCCAACGCACTGAATATTACGCTATTGGGACTTCTACTCTATATCTACTTTTATATGTTTACGAAACAGTGCTTCTTTCTTAAAATTATGAAAGGCGGGTCACTATTAAAAAAATGTGCATAGGAAAAACAGTGGTTAAGATTTATACTTACAATATGAATTGATATTCTTTTATGAGAAAGTATTACTTATAAGTATGATTTAAGATCTGTTTTTCCGTGGTGTACAAAAGATATTAGGTATCGAATTTCATTTGCTCATTTAGTCTTTTCTTTTTCTACTTTGAGAACCAGCCAAAACCAATTATAAAAGACGTTAGTTTGACACAGAATTCCAACGTAAATACGACGTGACAATCCAAGTATTCCTTTACATTTCATTTATCCTTATGTTACTTTCGTTTAAGCAAACGCTCAGCTGCCTCTGTAAAACCCTATTGCGAAATGTCGGCGTTGACAGAGACAGCCGCCATTTTGGACCCGCTTCAGATGTTTGAATGCTAATATCTAGAGTATAGATTTATCAATATTCAAACAAATGATATAGTAAGCATTAGAAGAAAGGTTTCTATCAACATCCCAAAAATAAATGAAAAATATGGAAAAACAAAAAAGTTAGAAAAAATGCGATTTTTTAATTTCATCTCTTAACGACCGGAAGTACGGATGACGAACGAAAAGGCGATTCTGCAAACCACAAAGTCATGATCTATCATCTCCAATAAGTCTCCAGTTCATATTCTCAGCCATTTTCGATAAAAGTGCGCGACAAAATCGCATTTTAAAATCAGGAAATCGTCCATAACTTGGCACCGGAAGCAAAGTTTCCAATAAAAATTACAGACTGCACAACTTCATGTAAAGACGCTTATTTTGTGAAAGTTTCGTTAAAAAG
The DNA here is from genome assembly GCF_032062105.1 of Saccostrea cuccullata. Taxonomy (NCBI): domain Eukaryota; kingdom Metazoa; phylum Mollusca; class Bivalvia; order Ostreida; family Ostreidae; genus Saccostrea; species Saccostrea cuccullata. The sequence continues at coordinate 16,308 of NW_026930830.1, forward strand.
CGCTGAATAGTTTTCGAGAAATCCCGTCCACAAAATTTTGTCAAAAAAAGAATAATAATAATAATAATAAGAAACAATACAATCACTATAAGGTCTTCCGTGAAGACGGAAGACCTTAACTAGAATCTTGTTGCCATTGCAACAAATAAGTCTTCCGTTCTTCTAAATCTGTAAGAATTTGCTTTTTTCTCTGCAAAAAACATAGATATCATATGTACTCTGAAAGGAAAAAAACTGCAAAAAGGTCTTTCAGTACTTAAGGTACTTTGATTTTCATGTGGCACTCATAAGAGCTACACGTGTATCATAAACAAACCAACGGACGAACGAACACCGTACTCTCCTAAACTTCACTGTGTTTATGTTCTGGCACAATTGTGATGGTGTTATAAAAATGTCATGAACTAAGTTAGTACCACATTAAACGTAAAGTCGTTGATTTTTACAGTAATACTATCGAGATTTGTCAGCAGAAAGATTATTCAACTACAGGAATTATTCAGCAATCGATTAATTGATTATATTTTGTTTATGTCCCTCTCGAGAATTTTTCACATGGAGAAGCCTCCACTCGCCGGTGGAGACTGCAAAATGTTGTCCTATAATTTGGCTCTAATCGCCATTGAGCATTGAGGAATCTTTTTGAGTCAGTACCATCTGACACACGGGACCTCGATTTAAACGATCTCATCTGACGGACCGGTCTCCACGCCCAATAACTGAAGTCCATAATACAGGTATATGATGCTCTAGATAGCCATGTTTTTTATTTTATTTTTCATTTCTCAAATTTGTTTCATCAGATTTTCTTAAAGATCATACTTAATAAAAATCATTTCGAACAACTTTATTGCAATGCATACAGCGTCCGGTGATTTTGATTGACAGGTCAGTACATGTGCACTTAGTGTAATACTTCTTAAGCAGAAAATATACAGAGAGTGACTATGACGGACTATGAAATCAGAAAATATTTAATAAAGAATGGGTACAACTGATATAAAACTGATTTTTTGTCTATGAAAATGATAGGATAATCAGGATTAAAAGGGAATATCTCTCTCTCTCTCTCTCTCTCTCTCTCTCTCTCTCTCTCTCTCTCTCTCTCTCAGACATGTAAATTTCAGTATCTTGCGTAATGAAAAATCTACTATTATAGAATATGAATTCTGTATACATGTTAATGGTAATTATAACCAAATGTTCCAGATTTAATTGTATAACGAATTTATAATTCAAAGGCTTATAGTTGCAATAATGTCTCCGAATAAAATCAAGGGGGGGGGGGGCTTCAAAAGAATTACATACTCGTTAATTTTATGTTTTATGAATTAAAAGGAAAATACTTAAGGTTGTATGTACATACATATAATTATATAGCATTGCATAAATTTGTGTTCATTCGTATACTTTATCTAACATATCAACAGACCTTTGCAGATGATTTTGTATCATGTTTTTAGCGTAGCATTATTTCACACAGAAACGCGTAACTTTCACATAATGTTAACCCTTTGAGTACTAGTATTTCACAAAAATCCAAGAATCGCTTTTTCTCATCTTTAGTTACTTCTCGGTTATATAAAAAAATAGATCATGTATAATAAATAACACTATAAGACTTTTAATCAATGAAATATACGTGTTAAAACCAAATCCAATCTAAAGATCGATTTTCTTTCTTTTAAGTTGCAGATATCAATTTATTTCTAAAGGCTTTACACCTACTCTTCTTTCTCTCAGTCCCCTTTTGAGTACATATAATATTTTAGAATCGAAAATAAAACTCGGATTCCGGGATAATTTCGCATTCAAATTAGAGAATGAATTAAGAATATTTTTTAAAATATAATCATAACAGACATTACAGATTTACACTACGCTGACAACTTAAAACTATGCATATACTGAAAGCAGTAACCCAAGTAATCTTTCATGCAGAAGTGGATATGGAAACTCAAAGTCTAATTATTTTTTTTATGTGAAAAGTGTGGATATAGACGTCTGCGACGTCATGGATACTACCTCCGCCTTTATCTCGAAAGTTCTATTCCCATTTACAAGTCAGAGTTATCTATCTTTGCTCATTGTCACTACGTAAATAGAGAAAATGAATTTATTGACGGAACCTTAAATCTCCAAAATGCAGAATCCGATTGAATTAATGATCAATATGTTTAGTATTTTTGTAGAATAATTTGTATATACATCGCTGTAATGTATACTGCGTACAATATTATTTTCTTCAAAGTGCTTAATTGACACAGAACGGATATTTTTTTTAGATATAAATTTGTAAATCAAAAACTTTCAATATACAGACTAACACTACACAGCCAAATTTAAACTAATATGCATATAGTGAATTAAGTAACATGCAAAAGAGAGAATATTGAATGTGTAAATATGTTGATCTGGAGAGCGTATATATGTCTCTAACGTCTTCAATAAAATTTCCGCCTTCATCTCGAAAGTTCTATTCTCATTCACAGGTCAGAGTTATCTTTCTTTGCCCACCTTATACATACTACGTAAATAGAGAAAAATTCGGTACCGAAATTATACAAAATCCGGAATCTGATTTAAAAACAAATTATATATTTAGTATTTGTAGAAAAATGTCTGTTTTACATAAGAATATCTTGAAAAAATATCTAAAAACAAAAAAAATCAAAAATTGACCAAAAACAAATTCACTTCCGGTTCGGACAGGAAGTACTGGAAACACACAAAAACAACTTCAAAACAAATAGAATATCATGATCTAATACTCCTGTAAATTTCATATCTTTACCTCAAACCGTTTCCGAGAAAACTGCCGGACAAAAGTCCATTTTAAAATTCGAATATCGGCCATAACTTCGGACCGGAAGTGAATTTTTCAAAAAACGGAATTTTATATAAACTTCATATATCAACCAACTTACATGAGAAAAATTGTGAAAATCTATCCAGCCATCTCTGAGTAATCGCGCTCACAAAATTTGGGAGGAATAATAATAATAATAATAATAATAAAAAGAAACAATACAAACACTATAAGTCTTCCGTTGTGAACGGAAGACTTAATAAGAAACAGAGTAAAAACAATATGTTCCCCAACTTCGTTTGGGGAACATAATAAGAAACCGAGTAAAAACAATATGTTCCCAAACTCCGTTTGGGGAACATAATAAGTTTATGTTACACTAAACAGCTAAATATTAGTCTCTGTTATAGCCAGCGCAGCGAGTGTCAAAGCCATGCTCGTCACTGCGAGCTCTTAAAGCAACGCCTGGGCGAAGAGAAAAATTGGGACTACTGCACATTCATTCGATAGATTTTTTTCTGCAGTAATTTGGACCCACAATGCATCACTTCATACACAAAACTTAAAGCAATGTTTTCGCGATAATAACAACAAAAAACTTAAACAAATAATAATCTTGCCTTGATTTAATGAATTTATTGCAGAGAAATCGTCAATAAAATGGTTCTTCAGTAAAATCAGCCCTGTTCAGGCTTCAGTTTGGTAAAGCAACATGCATACAACTTCATGTGAGAGTCCTAGATGCATCGAATGTCACGTGCAGTTTGACTAGCCAGATCTAAATTAAAAATGAATGAGTATCTGCGCTCACCCTAATGGTCGCACCGTCAACATATTAGGAGATTGACTACCAAATGGGGGATAATTTATAACTGACCATTTGGTGGGCTGTGCCCAACCTGATAAATGTTAAACTTTAGTTTATGTCTTCAAACGTCATAGTATATGATTAAATCGAGGTGTGAATTTCTACGTAAAATACAAAGAATTTCATATTGACAGTGACTTTTTGAAAGTTTTGCCCACTCCACATGCTCCACTTTTCACTGTTTGTTTATGCTGACTAATTTTCTTGATATTTAGCAAAATATTAAATAATTTGGTTTTCAAAATAAGCAACATTTAAACTTACTGTTAGCAGTTCAAAGGCCCTTGGGTGGGTCGTTAGGCTGCAGGAGGGAGGACTATATTCCTTGGATCCTATCTGTATCTATCAAGTGACACTCTTATGAATAAATTTAACATAACTTGATCATCAACATCCCAAGACTGGCAAGAAGCAAAAATGTTTTCTGCACCGGAAGTTGTATCATCCCCTTTGTTTGGTTAATCTGTACATGAAATATTTCGTTCTTATTTTTATTTTAAAGTAAGCATTTACAAATATTCAGTTTCATTTATAAATCCATTTTGCAATGGCCCTGTTTGAATTGTTTAAATAAAAACAATTCAGAGACATATTCCTTCCCTTGAAATAAGAAATTTGTTTTAAAAGAAGTTTCACGTGCGACAGGAATAGAAATACAGTGAAACCCCGATTTCACGGACACCAAAACTTTTGTTTGCATGGCTTCTATCCTGAAATGATATTGAAAAGACAGTTAATTCTAAATACAATTGCGTGAAATCGCCTAAATGTACAATGGGAAGGGGTTCATACTCACTCCTCTAATAAACATACTCAAAATTTTTATTGACAAGCAAAGGAAAAGAAATTAAGTCAGCTAGAAAGAATTTTTATGAGGGGTGAACATTCCGCTTTCCTTTACAGATACATGTACATTTTCCTGGTTTTGTGTATCCGAGATAGTGGATCATACATGTTTGGGAATCCTGTATACTAACATCCTCGGAATTTGTGGAATTAATTGTTTAATATGTAGGTCTACTAAGCGGAGTAAGTTGAAAAAAAAAATGAAGTTGCTAGGATTCCATAGAAAATGCATACCTCTTTAAGCTGATAAAAATTAAGAGTCGTACATCGATCCATGAATCTTGGGAAGTAATACTGAGAGCTCTCGCTGAAGAACGAAATAATTAGAAGGTAAACCCCCTCCCCCTAAAAACACATATAAATTCAGGGAATTTATAGTCGATTTTAATTATTCAAGTGAACTTGAAATAGAAGATTAGATAGATTCTGGTACAGCTATTTCAAATTTTGGATATTTTACAAGAAAAAGACGTTAATGGTAACCTAACAACACGGCAAGCTTTATGATAAACGTGAACTGCATGATGACTTCAACTTTTCAAAAGTCAGCTTCCCTTACTTATGTAGCAATATACCCTTATCACCTGTACACTGGATCTATCAGCCTATCAATTGATATGATACGTAAGAACATGCTCGATCTACATATGAACACTTCCTAAAAAGAGGTAAGGTATTGACAAACTAATTGATGAAACAAGGATATCACCAGTCTCAATTGAGGTGGGCCCTATGGCCTAATCATTTCGCAGGATTTTTGAACGGCAGCGGATACAATGACCTAAGTCCTTAAGATCTACCCCCCCCCCCCCCAAGTAATTGTGGTCAACAAATACAACCTATCACTGAGTCCAAATTTATGATAAATGACGTTTTTCATGGTCATTGTTAGTCCATTATTTACACACTGAAATGTATGGCACGCCAATAGGTTTATCTCATTTTTGTGAATTTGGCGTGCCAAACATTTTTGTGAATTTGGCGTGCCATAGAAATGCCCACGGGTTTTTCCTATTTTCCCAATCATGACAAGCCTCTATAAAGGAGCATGCACACATTGGGTACTTATGACCATCTGGAGGGGATGATCACGTGTCCATGGCACCCAATCCAATCTCTGATATTTTGGAGGTTCGTGTTTGCTCTGCTCCTGATTTTTATAATTTAATTTAATGGGCTAGCTTTCCCAGAGTTTGAATACTATACATACTGTTCGTTATCTCGATCAGTGCCTTTCATCTTTCATAAAAAAAGACGGTAGAAACCCCCCTTCCTCCCCTTGACCTTTCACCTTTAGATCTCAGAATTAATAGGCCAGTATTGGTTTTCTTTGAGTCGTTTGGAGTTATGTTATATTGTCTTTCGGTTTTAATAAAGGAACTGACAAACGGATCCAAATTAACTGCACCCCTTTAGATCCTCCTTCGATTGTAGTACGCGGCCTTAGGTAAACATCCAAAACCTCCCGAGTTAACTTCCGAATGACTCAAGGTGATTTGAGAGGAAGCCGGTGACAGGAAAGAAACAGCTGAAGCAGGACAAGTACTTCAAGTAGCAAGAAGGAAGAAAACAGCAGAATACAGTGTCAACTTTCACTTTGATCATTAGCATTTATTGAAGAAGATGGCAGACATCAAACGAGCTCCATTAACTTCGGAGGCAGCCTGGAAAGAGCTGCAGAGTTATTACGATTCAAAGGGATCCAAGTTAAACATGCTGCAAATGTTTAAAGAGGATGCATCTAGATTTGACACGTTCAGGTATGAGTAATAAGCAATAGTCATGTCAAAGTACTTGAAAATGACAACAGTGCTTGTAGATGATACGCTTGTACTTCATTGTTTACATGTATTTGAATATAAATACAGGATGATGATAAATTATAAAAGATGATGTAGACATCATAGGTTCCTTCTTATCCTGTGCCTCTGAAAAAAATCTTGAAAATTTATTGGTTGATGAGAATACTTTATTTTACCATGTTATGCAGTGCCAATTAATTACCCACATAGCATTAATATGCATATGCCATGCTCGGTGTGTTGTTTTAATTTGAACACATTAAAAATTTTATTAAGGAGCCTAATTACGAAAGCCCAGACGGACAGACGGACGGACGGACGGAAGGACGTACAGACGGACGGACGGAATTAACGATTACTATATACCCTCCCGCTTTTCAAGCGGGGGGTATAATAATAAATTTATAAATAGTGACTAAAGATTAACAAAATCCTCACCCCTACCCGCCACACCTGCCAATTTTTCCCGACACTGAAAATGTTACTTTAAAAACTTGAAAGGCAATATAGCCTTGATAAATAAAAACCGTGTTCGTTTTCCTAATAGAGGGAATACTCAGTACATAAAAATAAAGTTTTCAATTACTTATCGTCATCTAAGGCTTTGATTTCTTGAATTAATTAACAATTATATATATACAATGCAGATTGCAAATATGAATAGGAATAAATGCAGCATTCATTTTATCTGATATCAAACAGTAGATTAGTCTAAATTAGCTGCAGAACTATAGCGTTATGATTTTATATTTAAGTCTCTGCATGACCATAGCGTTATGATCAAAGATTAAAATATACTCAGTTTTTATTTATCAAGGCTACATTGCCTTTCAAGTTTTTAAAGTAACATTTTCAGTTTCGGGAAAAATTGGCAGGTGTGGCGGGTAGGGGTGAGGATTTTGTTAATCTTTAGTCACTATTTATAAATTTATTATTATGTCAACAACCCTTTATATAAAGTAGACAATGCAAAAATATATATATTTCTGATATATGTATTCTATTTAATATTTAAGAAGTCATAATATAAATTGAAGTATATCTTGTTGATAAAAAATCCAATGATTATTTAACTTTCCTTCTAATATATATAACACTCTTTCTTGCATTGTAATTTAATCAAATGACTCATTTGTTATAAATATATTAAACGATTTATTGATAGATAAAACATAATAAAGGGGAGTAATCAAATGTTCAACCCGCATTTGATTGGTTAATCTGGATTTTGAATCTCGAAACTCGAATTTCGAATCTCGTATTTCGAACCTCGAATCTCGAATGAGCCTTTTGATTGGTTAATCTGGATCTTGAATCTCGAAACTCGAATTTCGAATCTCGAATTTTGAATCTCGTATTTCGAAACTTGAATCTCGAATGAGCCTTCTGGGCTTTCGTACCTAATAGCTTAATTTCACATAAGCATCAAACGACATCACAATGTGAACAAATGGTCACAGGATGTTTTGCTTAGAGAAAGTGAACGTTGTTAAAAATCTCCAACATGATAAATTTTTTTAGTAGATGCAAATATGCTTTGCTCAATATGCATTTTGTCAAGAACCCTAAATATTCCTGTATAACCCCTATGAGTGTCTACATGACAAATAAAAATCTCCAATTGACCAAATTATATTCTGCTGTCCATTAAAGTTTTCTGGGATTTGTCTTTGACTTATCAGATAAATCTTGTCTTATGGAAATCACCATTGAAACCTACACCCCGTAATCCATGTTTGTCAAAGCATGTAAATTATTCAGTAAGTTTGAAATGTCCACTAGTGTCTGAGAAATTTCATTTAAGACACTTAATGTCAGATGCAGGGGTGTTTTTCTGTGCCTGTTTTTTACCCTATTTTCTCAATATCACATCTATTCTGAGAATTCATAATGTAATATATACTAAGGGTTACATCCAAATAAGAAAATGTTCGACTTTAATCCCTCTCTATTTACATGAAATAGCCAAAAGTTAGAGACAAAAGATGGAGATTTCCTTCTGGACTATTCCAAGAACTTGGTGGACAGCACAACTATGGGGCTTTTGTTTAAGCTGGTAAGTGGACAAATAGAATTCTTTGCCTATTCATATGTATTTTTTTTACTTCAAAATGTGGAAATATTTTTATTTTTGGAGGTAAATACTTGTCAGCATCCTTAAATAAATGTTTTTGAGTCAAGGGGATGTAAGGTTTCCTAATAAACTGGTGATTTTACAATATAATGTAAATCACTAAGACCTGTAATACATGTATTTACTTTCATTATAAAAGGGGAAAAAAGACATTGAGAATTTTCTGTTTTATGATGGTTTGTAGGCTAAAGAGAGGAAAGTGGAAGAAATGAGGGCAGCAATGTTTGCAGGTGAAAAGATCAACTTCACAGAAAACAGAGCTGTTTTACATGTGGCTCTTAGAAATAAATCCAACACCCCTACAATGGTGGATGGAAAGGATGTAAGTGTATATACTAGAAGATATCATTTTACAAGATGGAAAGGAAAAGTACAAGATTTTATTTATGCAATAAAACTACCTACATTCAAATCTCTTGATCATGAACCCAGTGGGGCTAAGAAAACAATGAGATATCCAAGGATTTTAGGTAAAATGCTTAAAGAATTAGTGGTTTGGACTTCTTAGATTATTTTGATATATCCATGGTATTCGAGATATCAGTGTTTCAGATATCGAAGTTCAATTGTTTAAAATTTGGAAATTGCGTAAGATTCAAGGAATCTTGAAATATTAAATAACCTACGGATTGTTTGTTTGCAGGTCATGCCTGATGTGAATGCAGTATTAAAACACATGAGGGAATTCACTGATTCCGTACAGAGTGGTGATTGGAAAGGTTACACAGGGAAAGCCATTACTGATGTGGTCAATATCGGTATAGGAGGATCAGACCTGGTAAGTACATTATAAAATGTCAGTAATTTTATTAAAGTGTGATGGTTAAGCTACTTTGATTGCTTAGAGCAGATTGGTCAGTTTGTAGAGCACTGGCCTGTCTAGAGTTCAAGGGGTCATAGTTCAAATTCTTGTCTGTTTGGAAACCTCCCTGTTACAAAAGAAAATTGTGTCAGAAAGGGAGATAAATCTATAATAACACTGAAGTATAGAAAAAAATTTCAATATGTCTCATACAGAATATAACTTTATGTATATTTTTATTAATAATAGGGACCCCTCATGGTGACAGAAGCATTAAAGCCATACAAGACAGGCCCAAATGTTCATTTTGTCTCCAATATAGATGGCACACACATGGCTGAAACCCTGAAAAAGCTGAATCCTGAAACTACACTCTTCATCATTGCTTCCAAGGTAAAAAAAAAAAAAAACGATTCCAGTGTTCACATGAGGTCTTATTTCGTTCAGGATAATGTAGTAATTTGCAATTAAGATATGATAATCTCTACATTACGTGATGGTACTACAAACATTTATCCATTATTAACTGCATGGTTATTTTTATGCTTGTGTCTACACAGATACTTACAAAATTTGTGTCTCAACAAATATGACTTTGTACTTTACATTGTATTTTGTTTACAGACATTCACGACACAAGAAACCATCACCAATGCCCAGTCTGCCAAAGCCTGGTTATTGGAGGCAGCAAAACAGGTGAACAGATTACAGTCATTCCACATAATCTGGCTCTGAGGCCGTAAAACTTAGATGGGCTCACTTTTGATCCAGTCTCACTGAATGATCATAGGCATTTATGCCTGCTGTTCAATCCAATTCAATGAATAAAATAGATCTTAAACTAAACTCTCACTTTTGATCTCAGTCTCACTTTTCTCCTGCTTATTCTTTTGAAAAAAAGTGAGGCTGAGATCAAAAGTGAGATAGTCTAAGTGTTATGGCCCAGGAACCTGATAGGGTTAAGCAGTTGTTCCACAACATCTGATAGTGGTTAAAATAGTTATTCCAAATGATCTGATAGTGGTTAAAATTGGTTATTCAACATAATCTGACTGTGGAGCATTCTTGTGATGTTTTAATTTGAGTACATATAAAAATGTGAAGCAGGTGGTCAAGTATGTTTTATATATTTACAGGACAGTGCCATTGCCAAGCATTTTGTTGCTCTATCTACAAATGCAGTAAGTGGTTGCTCTTTGACTTTTCTTGGTGTTACATATGTAATTGCTTGTAATTAACATAGTTCATATTTACCAAAATAATTGAAAATATTAAATATGCAAAAGCTAAAATGGTTTCTGTTATAATAAGGACGAAAAATGGATACTAGTATACCATAAACAAAATGATTATTGTTTTAGATGGATTTGTACATATATGTACAATGTATATATACCATTGTTTTGCAGACAAAAGTTAAAGAATTTGGTATCGATGAAAAAAATATGTTTGGGTTTTGGGATGTAAGTACCCATTGTTTACTTAGTTTGTTTTTTCTCTCTGAATTTATGAATACAAACCCCTGTGATGAGAATGATAAAAAAGAGAAATTAACATGTAAAAACTGAAGTGTTACAACTATTTAACAGTGGGTAGGTGGCCGATATTCCCTCTGGTCAGCTATTGGACTGTCCATTGCACTCTACATTGGTAAGTCACATGTTTTTATGAGGATATTTACTCTATACAGGGAAAATTTCACCCAATTTCATATTTGCCACTTTTGTTCTTGTCATTAGACTTTAGTGTGCAAATTTGAAATGGGCAAGTTTAAAGAAAAAATTATTTTCATTATATTGTCTAAAATGCAATTTCCAAGAAGATGAATTTAAAATTGGGCAAAATAGGTTTCAAGTCTAAAAGCACAAAAATAACAAGGACCAAAAATAAATCTGTATACAGTAATAAATTTTGCTTTCCTCTTGTGTAACTTTTTGATACTGAACTTGAATACAATTTTTTTCTCACTACACTTAGGAATGGACAACTTTGAGGATTTGCAGGCAGGGGGACATTTCATGGACAACCACTTTGTCAATGCTCCATTAGAATCAAATGTAAGCTCTTAATGTGTAATTTCAGGATCTGTGTAATATTTGTAATGTGTTACATTTACATTTATTATTTCGTAGATACCTGTGATCCTAGCTCTGCTTGGAGTTTGGTACAACAATTTCTTTGGAGCAGAAACTCAAACATTGCTACCATATGATCAAGTAAGCCAGAGACATGTATATGTATATTTTATATAAATTTGATGGGAGGAATACTTTTTAAGCTCGCCAATATAAGGTCAAGGTCTGTAATGAGGAATATTGATCTTTCATATATCTGATAGATCTTATTGTACTGTTATTTGGAATGAGGCATTGCGTTTCTATTTGATAACATTTGTCACAGTAAACTATGACTTCTTTGGTTATGTATCTTAAAAAATGAAAGAAAAAAATACCAAAGATCTCCTGAATCGTGCCTTTATAGCAGAGATATTTGGCTGTAAATTTGTAATATTTTATACACTGTACATGTATGTCATAGGACATCCCTGATACCTTACAACATCTCTTACAGTATATGCACCGATTTGCAGCCTACTTCCAGCAAGGAGATATGGAGAGTAATGGGAAGTACATCACAAGGAGTGGACAGAAATGTAATTATAAAACAGGACCCATCATCTGGGGAGAGCCAGGAACTAATGGACAGCATGCATTCTACCAGCTTATCCATCAAGGTCAGGGGTTAATTAATTAAATAGTAGGTAATGATTGTTTTCTACATTCAAAAATTTCTTTAATTTGTTTACAAATCTCTTTTCTCTCTCTGCAGGAACTAGGTTAATTCCCTGTGACTTTTTAATGCCAGTGAAAACCCAAAATCCAATTCAAAATGGACTACATCATGAGGTAAATATCTTCCTTTTTGTTTTCCTTTTCAATATGTTCCTGATATAGGTATAAAGAATCTTAGTAATAAGAGGCAGATTTAAAAACTGTGAACTTTAATGATCAAACTCACTTGGATCTTAATGTTTTGTTTGTAGATTTTGACAGCAAACTTCCTGGCTCAGACTGAGGCTCTGATGAAGGGGAAGACTGTAGATGAAGCCAGAGATGAACTCGTGAAGTCAGGAATGTCACAGGCTGACATTGATCATATTCTTCCTCACAAGGTCAGTAAATAAATAGGTCATGTAAAACTAGGTTATCAAATAAATAGGTCAAGTTTAAAAGGTCGGCAAATAAATAGGTCAAGTGAAAAATTTAAAAAAATTATGATAATCTCTTCATTCTGAGATACCTCTATTAGATATGATATCAGATCATCTTTATTAAAACTTTTCTAAATGCATATATGTATGGTCAATATGAAAAAGTTAAACAAAATATAATTTTTCTAGGTGTTTGAGGGTAACAGACCAAGCAACTCCATTCTGTTCCAAAAGCTTACACCATTCACACTAGGTCTTCTCATAGGTAAGTCATGAAAAAATGAAACTTATGTCAAAGCATCCTTAGGTATTGTTTCAAGTTTGTTTAAATTATATCCCTTGGGTTAGGGTCAAGCATCATTAAGTGCTTAGAATTTTGCATATATCAAATGATAAATACAGCACAAATCTTTTCTAAGGGACCAATGTCCAGAAGTGTTGAAACTTACGTGAAAGCTTCAACACATTGTGGAAATAATTTTTTTTAAATCATGAACTATGTAAGATGGGCAAAATAGTTACTGTAGTCCTTTATCTAACCTTGTTCTATGTATATTTTTAAAAAGGTTTCGTACTTTTTTCTTTCCTTTAGCAATGTATGAACACAAGATCTTTGTCCAGGGAACCATCTGGGATATCAACTCATATGATCAGTGGGGGTAAGTTAGCTTTATTTTCATATTCTAAACACTTTCCTGAAAACAATTTGAATTATACAAAGCATGAAATCTTGGAATATAAATACCCATTACACATTTGTGTATGTATTGCAAAATATTGTATAAAATTGAGACTTTTTCTGTTGTTATAGTGTTGAACTAGGAAAACAGCTAGCAAAAGTAATTCAGCCAGAACTGAGAGGAAAAGATACAGTTTCGAGTCATGATGGTTCTACAAATGGACTTATCAACTTCATCAAGGCTCACATGTGATCTTCAGATTTTAAAACATTGAAACAAAGACATAATATAGTTCTTTGATTAGCAGTTTTATGTACAATTTGATCTGAAGGTTGCTGCCATATGACAGAAGGTGACACAAATATACAGTGGGCTATCATTGGTGCTTAGCATAGAGACACAGAAAGTAATGAGTCAAAGAATAACTTAAGTTTTAGTGTGTATTTAAAATAATGATTTATCTTTTGTTGGATTGTTATCATTTTTAAATGGTTACTGATATTGATTTGCATTTGAAGGATTTACTGCAATGCATATACTTTTTCATTTTACCGATTATTCCATTTCAATATATATATACATTGTATATGTATTTATTATTTATACTAAAATCAATTTAAAGCTGTTGAAAAAAAAAAAACTGCTATTTTTCTTTTTACTTGAGTACTAAAATTTCGATTTCACAAGATGTCCATCTTCACTATCTATGTGTTTTCAGTCCACTTCACTCCAATGGACCAAAAATCCTTGGCTAGTGAAGATGTAATATGCCAAACAAACAGGCTGTGTTGGTAATGAAGTATTAATTTTCTGTCAGATTAATCAGCACATAATATCTCTTGAAGATGTACTTTACATATTATATGTAGATGTACAGTAAAACTCCTTCAAACCGACCAACTGCTGGACTTAATAAAATGGCCAGACTGTATAATGAAATGAGGCAGTTCAAGGATCAATATTCTGATAAGTTGTACAACTCTTTCACTGTGACCTGCTGAAGTGAACCATCATCCTTGTACATGTTAGTTGATAATGTGCCCAGTGTTTTTTAGCTCCTTTTCCCCCAATAATTCCTCTTGTTAAGGGCCATACAGCATAAATAAAGAGGTTCTGTGAACAGTTAGCTCACAAAACAATACCCATACCCACTCCCATTACAAGTATAATGGCAGTTTAATGAATAGATGGACATATAACAGATGGATGTAAAGATGGTCACTCATCACTATCTTCTTATTCCTCTTCTTTCAGAGGTATAATAAAGATCTTGACCTATGGTTACTCTGAGAAAAATTTGATAGCTATGAGACACATTCCAGAAAGTCGATGCACACTGCTTGAGTGACAATAAAATTGGCTCAGAGTCTTCTGCTTAAACTGAATTTTGATATTCCATAATTTTGTACACATCTATATAAAAATATGAATAAACAGAAACTGGATCAACATTTAAAAATTTATTTCTTCCTCACAAAACATACTTGGAAATAAATCAGTTGTAACAGAAAAGTCTTCACAGTAGTACTTATATTTTCTATCCATGAAAAAATTGTCCTTCGAGTCTTTTTTTTTTTCTCTCTTGGCAATCCAGTGTCATTTTCATTTGGTCACTAATAAATATTCCTAACTCGGCCTCTTTAGGGTTTGGGACTGCCCTTTGGACCGCCAGGTTTGAGGGCCCTGAGTACAGTTTTGCTGGGTTTACTGTAGTTGGGAACGACGATTTTATGTTTCAGTGATGACCAGATCCTTCTCTTGTAATAGTATGATCCTATTCCCAGAATTACCATTAATGTATAGAACTGAAAATAAACACAATATGTTAGGTAAGTGATTCTTTTTCATGCCTATTATATCAGAAGTCAAGTATAGTAAAACATTCACAGTGAATATGCTTTTAGAGAATCTGAATTCATGCTTACAAGTGTTGCAATAAAGTAATTTTAATTCCTTCTAGTTTTATGACTTATCCCACTTAAAGAATATAAAGAAGTATTGTTAATGAATCAAAATTATATGCATGAATCCCTGGAATTTGGCTATAAGCATCTTTTACTGATATATATTCTCAAGTACATGTGTTACATGCTGCTTCAGGAACCAAAGGAACACAACTACTGTTTCACCTATATCCCATTGGAGATATTTTTTGTTAGAATACTTAAATTTGTGATTGCAGCATGGATACTTTTAAAACTAAATGTATATACTAGACAGGAAATCCTACAACTACATGTGGATATCAACATAATAAGACCACCCCTTCTCTCTCTCTCTCTCTCTACATATTTTGGTGGAGAAGAATCAACCCAACAATGAATAAAAATAAATTTTTTTTTGAAAGAAAAATTCATTTAATTTTTACTCACCTTAAGTTCTAGACTTTTCCTAGCATCCCAGAATGGCTCTCCGGCCCATGTGAGGAAAGTGACAACATCCTTAGCCAGCTGACTTTGTGTGGCAGGGGTACCTGAAAAATGATGTCCAGTGATTGATTTCATTTTTTTTTTTCCCCAAGCACCAAAACTGAGTGACAAAGATGGAGATGTTTTTAAATGTATGCTTAAACTTAAGGATATCAAAATGTGTAACTGTTCAAGTGAGATTCTAATGCAATTGTTTGAAGCAGTAAAATGAGCATTAATGAGAGTGAAATATTTTCATTGTGACGTCATAATAGAGCGACACGAAAACACAATGCTCTGTGACATACTGGTATATCATGTAACAAAACGCAACAAAACAAGATGTAAACAACAAAAAAAGGCATAGATTGCATTAGAATGGGAATAACTTCTAATCTGGTATTTGCGTACTCGTAAAACTCAGTTTGCGACCGTTAAATCGGCATTAACAGTCCCAAATACCAAATTAGAAGATAGTTATTCCCTAATTTTTGCCCCATTTGGTTTTTTTTCCACCAAGATTGACTGATTAAAATACACATCACTATATTTTATAGTAACAATACAGAGGCTAGAACTTGTCACGAGCTACTGGTATAAATCAGAGTCATGAGCTCTGGAACTTTTTGCCTTACCATCATCATATTCAATAATTTCATTATAGAGAGCTTGTGCCATGGCGATTAATCCTCCTGGGAAATATGGATTGTAGTGGACGCCCTCAGGAACATTAACTCCTGCCGGAGGATCACAGTAGCCAGTCAGAAGGGAGAAAATATAGTCCTATAATATTAATTTATATAAATTGAGTTGTAGTCTTACCACATTTATAACCAAACTTAAAAGGTGTACATGTATACCAAGGCCATATTGTATGAAAATGTTGATTTCACAAAGATATAATTTTGAAGATGTTCTACCTGGGTTATAGTTTTCCAATTTCTCAATACCACTGCATTTTAATACATAATTCCGAATCTGACATACATATCATATAATCTATTTGATGACTTTTAAATTTCATCAAAATAACAATGGCCTGAGCAGGACTCCATACCTCTCCGCCTTCTCGTCCCAGGACAACATAGGAGAGATCTGGTGGGGCCACTCCATTGTTAGCATTCTCAGCCTGAAGCTGGTTGTCATATGGACTTGGGATTGAGTCGTATAGTTTCCCTGGACGTTTAATTGGCATGCAGTTCTCATCATACCCATCAATGACTTGGAACTGCAGATATATAATGAATGAAAAATTATTTAATCTTGAGTAAAAAAAAAAACCTACCAGATTAAATATCATGAATGTTTAAGTTACAAATTATGCAAAAATTTACAGAAAGTATTGAAAAGGTGTTTTAATATTAGAGAGCTTATATTAATATTTTGACCTTGACCTTTGACAAATTGACCTCAATATATATAGGTGAGACTATCTACTAAATGAATAGTAAGTATAGATCTGCTACGTAAGACAATATACAGCCATTTTTTATATCATTCATAGTGTAAACAAGGCAAAAAATGTTAACCTTAACCTTTGCTTGATCTCACAAAATATAAATTTTAAAAGTGTATATCCTCCTAACAGTATTTCCCTATATTATTGAAAATGAAGATGAGAAGCTGAAATTCTCAACTCAGGTATATTAGGGTCACACAAAAACACTTTTTCTAACCCTGTGCCTCAAATGTGAACAAAATTTATAAATGGTGGCATTTAATCTGCTATTTCTTCATATATAACTAAATCTAAATATAATTCAAAGTTTTCCTTACATCAGCAGCCTCTGCCTTGGCCTCCTCTTCACTGAAGATGACCCCCACCATCTCCCTGAATCGTACCTGTTCCACACTGTGACATGCTGAGCACACCTGTTTGTACACCTGGTATCCCCTCCTTACACTGAAATAAAAAAAAAATCAAGGTTAATCCAGGTTAATATATAATAAAAGAAAATTATCATTTCATAACACAGTACCTACATTGACTTATGTATTATAGGTCTGTATTCATTATATCCATAATAAGATGCAAGTGGACAAAATGTCTTTAACAATGGCAAATTCTAATTTGATCCTTGACTGTCTTTGCTCATTGACCTTGTTATTATAAAATGATTGGCATGCTAGGCTTCCAAAGAAGCTAGTTTTATAATTCCTGTGAAAATAAAACGTCAGAATGACAAACTATGTTTAAGGGGAAACCCTTTCCATATACCTTATTACACAGATATGAGAAATTATTAAACATTAGTGCAGACTATCCTTGGTTCTTTGTTCTCATTAAAAAATAAAGGAACAAGCAAGTTTTGATGCACATAGCCATTTGCTAAAGCAGGAAATCTCTACATGATGTCTTTAAAGGAAAGAAGGGGGTCCATACCTTTTCTTGTCAAGCTCTGTGAAAAATCCTGAGTGATACCAGGGATATTTGGGAGGGTGCAGGTGAAGTTCTGTTGAGGCATGGACAGCTCCTTTGATGCTTACATACAATCCTACAGCCCCTACTGCTGCTGTGGCACCAGCTATTAAACCAACCTATCAAACACAATGTAAGAATTTATTTCTCTTGTCAACAACAATGGTTTCTAAAGAAAGGAAGTCTCTGGCACAATGACTCATTTGAAAGTCTGATATATTTTTATTTTCAACTTACAATCTTAGCTCCTTTTGGTGTAGGATTATTAAAACTGCCAAAATTAGCCTGAAATTACAGAGTGAAAAGCAATTCAATGAACATGATGAACAGAAAAATAACTGTAAATGAACTGTTAATACATAATACATTCATAATCATAACTTCATGTTACATGATTTTAATTACTGTATACAGGGAAATTTTCGCCCCCGTTTTATTTTTGCCCCTCCTTCATTTGGGCTAATTTAAAACAGGGCGAAATGAAATAGTACAGTAAAATTTCTTTAATAAAACTATGATTGGGCGAATTTAAAACGGGGCAAAATTAATTGCATGTGTGAAAGGGTGAAAATTACACGGGGCGAAAATAACCCTGTATACAGTATTTTCTTCGGGACAAAGGAGCTATAATTTTGAATGAGATTGCCTTGGACAAGGTTTGTTCAGCAGTATCTATGATTTTTTTTTGTTTTGTTTTTTTTTGTTTAACATATTTTTCCTGCTACTTCAAAAATAAGCTATTTTCAATCCAATTTAAGTGGCTGAAACTGCAATATATTACAGGGCCGTCAATCTCTCTAATTTGGGTCAGATAAACAGACACTTTTCAATTGGTAAAAACACCCATAATTCCCATTTTACTTATCTAGAAATTCCCAATATCACAAACTGTACATTGTAAGTACAGTATAATTTGTCCAAACCGGCTATCGCTGGTTCCATAAAATTTGGCCGGTTTAGACAGAATCCGGAGTGCAGGAAAAATGCAGGAAAATATTGATTTTGAAAATTTTGCTGTGTATTTACAAGACATCATATACATAATATAAAATATAATTGAATGATGAAATCAATCAATATTTTGGAGTCTGGAGATTATAAAATAGTCTCGCATGACTCACTGTATTTTCTAGGTTGTTCACGAAGTTTGAAAGTTGGGTGATATTTTACCTACATCAAAATCTACAGGCACGCATAATATAGGCTTACTATATATATCAAGCGGACCGAGTTTCGCTTGTCAAAGAGCTCATTCAATGTATAGAGAGTAATGCACAATTATTTATGATGTGCTAATTATTGGAATGAACTTTTAATTTTTATATAAAAAATTACGTCT
This sequence comes from Saccostrea cuccullata, assembly GCF_032062105.1. NCBI lineage: Eukaryota > Metazoa > Mollusca > Bivalvia > Ostreida > Ostreidae > Saccostrea > Saccostrea cuccullata. The sequence continues at coordinate 35,626 of NW_026930830.1, forward strand.
TCCCCCACAGTGTTATGGCGCCATTTTGAAATGCGTTCGATTTTCGATCCCGATTTATATTTTGATTTTTAATCGCGTATATATATTTTTGTGTTTATGTTATAATGTGGTAAAAGGAGTTAAAGATAAGTTAATGTTTTTAAATTGTCATTTAATCATATAATATTTTTCAAGTGGGCTGTGTCACCGTTGCATTTCACTGAGTTCGTCTCATGGCACTAATCATGCTAATGCAAACACGGATTATCACATCCACCACGAAAGGTGTTAATTGCTTTGAAGTAACTCAGGTGTGGCCGGATTAGAGGAAATAATTACCGTTAATTATGAGCAGTCGGGACCAGTATGGCTGTTCGGAATACAGAATAGACAGTATCCGGACTACACAGAATTTTTTCTAATGAATTTGTTAAAGAAGTGCATGGGACTTAAATTCATAGATGGAATGGACAAAAATCCGGAGTTCTCAGAGTCCGGATTAGACAAATTTTACTGTATAAAGAAGAATAAAATTGTGTTAGTTTAAAACATAAGTGAACTTAATCTGTTGTTTTTAACATAACTTTATCAGCTGTTTAGAGCAATCAATTCATGTTTTAAGAGTTTTTTTTAGTGACAGCCCTGCCCCTGTATTATAACGTCACAATGCTTTTAAAACGTCAGAATACACGCAAGAGACTTTATTAAGGCATAGACCAAATAAGGCTTTGGTTTATTAGGTTACCTTTATTTAAAAATATGCAAGGTGTAGTTGCAGGATAAATTCTTTTGCCAGCCCTGTTTGTTTTATCCACTACCTATCGTATAACCCTTTACAGTTATCACTAGAGAACAATGAACTCTTGTTTTTTTTTCTGATCACAGAATTTTCAAAACAATTATTGGTCTGTAGAGACTACGATAAAGGGTAAGGGAATGGACAAAATATACAAGTTGGTTAAAGAATATGTAGCAGGTCCAGTCCAATGACTATTTCTATCTACGTAGGTATTAATAGCTAAGTAGGTATTTAAACCTACACAAAGTAGCTATATTTACCTACTTTCTGCTTTTTCTGACTTTTGTGGCCAAACGCAGGAACAGCGCAACATGTTGAGCACTGAATTTCTTGATACAGTCACACTGATGATAGATATGACAAAAATTTGACCAAGAAATCAGTGTTTTCCCTTTATTTCAAAGTAAAGGGTTAGAGATAAGTTGTAACAGCTAGGGGCTGAGGTTTATAAACAAAATCTCTGTGGACCTAACAACAAATTCTTCTTTCAAAGCGGCATTTTTGTCAATTGAAGCGGTCGATTTGGCCGGTAGCCGGTTCTTAAGGAAAACACTGAGAAATGATTACTTCGTATTACTTCGTATATTATAAATTTTGCAAAGAAACTAATGTAAAATTGCCGATTCAGGAAGTAATCAATTTTGGCCAAAGTTTGGTGGTATTCATCATTACTGAGACTATATAAAAAATATATGGTATTCTCCATGTTGCGCCGTTTCAGTCTTTGGGCCACAAAATGTACATAATACAAAAAATAGCTACTTTGGGTAGGTTTAAATACCCACGTAGCTATTAATACCTACGAATAGGTAGAAATAGTCTTTGGACTGTACCTGTGTAGGGAATCAGAAGTAGTTGATTGTCCAATGCTGGAAAGTGGAGAAATTCATCCCCATCAGTGCGCAGAAAATATTGTCCCTTAAATTGCTCCATATTTACAATACAGAAATGAGGATCTGTAGCATCATGATCAAAGAATAGAAAAAACTGTTATGCTACTGTTCTGCAATGTACGAGGAGACATCATTTCAGTGTTTTCACGACACCACATAAGTACTTTAAAGCAGAAATATAAACTGTCCCCTCAATGCAATTTCAATGAAATACAAAACACTAAAAACAAAAAATTCGTGTCATTTACTCATGGCTATCTAGAAGAATAAGAGATTTATTTCGAATTTCCTCTAGAGGATTTTCTCCCATACACATTTACTTGCCATTAGGGGATGGGAAAGATTTCTAAAAATCTTGAATAATTTGGTTTTCAGACATAATTATTTCTTTAAATACATCTTACAAAACCGTAACAAATAAATGTTATGTAATTTAACCGTAAAGAAAAATAAGAGGAGTTTGTCCTTGAAAATCTACACTGCCACTACAATAAATAGCAACATCTGAGGTAAATAATCGATTAAAATATGCATGTTTACAATCAATACGATATCTGCCTCTCATAAATATATTACCTGAGTTGAATTTTGCACAGTTTTAGCCTTTAGAAAGGCTTGACGTGCCACCCGGTTCGCCACTGTTGCCATTTCTGTGGCACCTGTTACCCGAAGGGCACTTTCCAGTGATGGTTACACAATTATGTTATACAACTCATATTTACTGTATTTCAAATTATGCCATCAGTTTTATCCATTTTGTATTTGATAGAATAAATAGAATGAAGTTTTTGAGAAAAAATAAATTAATAAAGAATTTGTCGTATATTTGTGTAATTGGTGAAAAACTCTTAATCCCTTCTACGTTTGAAATAAAGGTTTGCCTAAATTCAGACTGAATCACAATCAAAGGAGGAGGATTTTTGGGCTGGGTATTGGCCGAAATTTCGTATTGCGATATATTGCGATATTTTAAAATGTATTGCGATATGTATTGCAATATTTTCAATGTAATATAAATGGCATTTTCTTACTATATTTACTTTAATTTACATGCAACATGTACATAACTATGATAAGTATAACCAACACGAAAAAAAAATCTTGTTGATTTCATTTAAGTTATGCTCTGAAATGTTCCCACAAAGCAACTTCTGACTCACTCTTTGGCTTAATAACAAACTTTCATAAGTCCATTTTTATATTTAATGACAAAATTTCTTAAGCTAAGCATATTGCCAATATATACAGCCTACTCCGGATATATTGAAATTCAGGGGACCATGCAAATTATTTCAATATATCTGTAATTCAATATAAGTGAAATCGTGAAGCCGCCATTTTTACAAGTTCAATCCCGATCTAAAATAAAGGAGAACAAACCCGAACAAATTATTTTTGTTATCGTTTATCTATAACAGTAAACAGATTACATAGAATATGAGTCCTTGAAAGTTTAAATATTTTTTTTTTATTTCTGTTTCATTGAAAAGACAATCTTCAACCTTATTATTATTCCCCGATCGCATTTATTTACACTTTGGAGAAAATTCACCGGACTTAAACGGTTGTAGTACTGCTGACCGCTGCTTATATTTCGTCGTAAGTTTACTCGGGTTAATCCCTTAGTTATTTCGAATTTAGGCATATCAATAGCCATTGACAGTACTATTTCATTTCAAAGTTACGTGTTTTTCCTAGATCTGTGAGGGTTACTATATCACATTTAGCTATTTAGTCTGACTCTCGATATGTCCGTATTATATAATGAACTACGTGGACGCAAAGAATTTAACAGTGAAGAATTTTATTTCGTAGAACATGCAGTATAAAAACACATAAGGTAAAAACATAATTAATCACAACTGTGTATATCAACTGGTCAATCAGGCATAATTACTTTCACCAACCGCAACGACAGCCGCCAGGGAGTACTTCAGTATAACCGTTATGAAAACAACTCATTATCACCTGTGGGGACCGATCAGTGGCTTCAATATAAGCGAAATTTCAATATATCCGATTTCAATATAACCGTTATTTTAATGCAAAGAATATGAGAGGCAAAAACTGGGGATTTATTTCTATTTCAAAGTAAGCGGAATTTCAAAATAAGCGAGTTCAATATAAGTGGAGTAAGCTGTAGATATTACAAAATCGTATTGCGATACGATATTTTTTGTCATTGTATTGCAATATATTGAAATATCGATATTATTGCCCAGCCCTAGAGGATTTTTTATTTTATCTTTATTATGGATTCATTTAATAATTTTACGTGTATTATTATGACCATGACAATATCATTATGATCATTATCATCTTTACAAAAGCATTTACTTAATCAAGCCAACAATGATCATTACACTCAGTTTGCACTCTGTGTGCAAATGATTTTATTTCATATGTATAAAAATATATCCCGCTATCATCTGCATAACGTGTCTCAACATATTCGATACTTAAGACCATATGCTCCGAGAACGATAAGTTTTTTAACCAAGACAGGCTCCTGACATATAAGTTGAGGTTTCAATGATTTTAACACTTGTTTTTTTTTTTAAATTTGAGATATTGTATTACCTGATACAATCTCTGGAATTTTCAGGGGTCCATGTTTATGCCATATTCACAAATTTGTATTGTGTACAGATTTTTTTCCAGACTTAATTATTTATCGATCACTGTTCATTATCTTCACTCCACCATTTCTTTGGTTTTGAACACACACACACACACTCACCCTCTCTCACACCCTCACACCATTTTAAATCACACTAGTTGAATGACGTTAAAGGTGTTCATGTATAGTATATCAAGTATTTATTTTAATGGAATATTCTTAAGTGAATATTTTGAAAACCTTCTCTATATAAAATAAATTGTTTTAATAGTGGAATTTTGGCAAAACATGTCCATCCCTATATTTCGTTATTTAGACCAGCCATCTTCCAAAACTCAAGCGCCTGTTTGACATTGATTATATTACAGTGCACTATCGATCTGGAAAACAGTTTCAGTCTCTTATTCATCAAAAGCTTCAAAAGTAAGCTGCTTCTTTGGATTTGGGTAGTAAAACAAAACTTTTTAATTGAGATATTGTAAGAATCTTTGCACAACGATATATAAATTTTTCAATTTGGAAAGTGCTTATACCCGGAATGTGGGGCTTGTCGTGTAAAATGTATTTGTTAAAGAAGAAAAAAATGTTAACTCCTAAAATGACACCAGGGAAGAGGCAATCTTGGACTCTTCCTTTGAATTGAACGATTTTCATTTCTGTTGTCCACTCGCCATCTCAGATCTTTTGAATCAATTAAATCATTCTTCTCAGACATGGTGTCACCAGACATGGTGACAATAGCCTTGCTATTGTCCTCATAGCCAGTAAATAGATGTATATTATTATATCTCTACTGTTAATACCCTTTATAAAATTCATACAAAAAAACTGTCTACATGTAAATTTCCTGAGAAGAGATTATTTCCCCTGTGGCGGTCAGTCGGGTTCGATCTCCGCTGGCCAAATAGCTTAGTTTGTAGAGCACCTGATCGGAGTTTCAGGTGACCGGGGTTGGAAGCCCGGTCTGGTCCGCTGCATTTTCTCCTCTCCCGTTACACCCCCATCTGAGGACGACTCCCTGAAAAATCAGAACTACTCCCAGGGACTACTCCCTCATGAATATTTATTAGTTATTCTAACTCAAAGTGGGCGGAACGTTCAAGGAATATCAAGTCTATGGTGTAATGTTATTAGCAATGTAACTATCATACTTGCCAACCTTCAGCGTGTAAAAATCTGGTCATGACCAGATTTGGAAAGTAAAAAATCTGGTCATAACGCGTAACGACATTCACGACATATTTGCATGATTAAATTACATATATATATATGTGTATAAGTATTTGTGTATTGAGAATTCTTTTATTGAAAAAGGCTTTAACTTACAATGACAAAAAATTCATATGTAATTTGATTAAATTTACATGTTAAAAAAGAACATTAGTAGGGCCAAAATAAAATTATAGTTTGTTTGGAATTGCCTCCCGCCTCATTGAAATGCCCCCTCCTGAAAAAATTTTATTGACCAAAAGTAGGAAGATTTTTTTTATTTAATCAATATTTTTGCCCATTACATTTATCACATGTCAGACCTATGTAAAATTAGGTTTTATTGTTGATGGTAGATACTTTTTTTAAAAGTAAGAAAATGTTTACGTATTTACTGTTTTCTGAGATTTTTATAAAAAATGTTAAATTTATCTTCAATTAAAAAAAAATAATTTCCCTCCCTTCCTCCTGTGTCTGAAACCCTTCAGGCGGCAATTCCAAACAAACATTTTTTTAAGGATGGCCTAGGTTTCATATTTTAGTATTGACCTGAATTAAGTGGTTCAATTTGTTCCTGCTGGCCCTGATAACGATCTAGTTCTATCGGAATCCATTTTAAATTGATTTCAGACATCAATTTGTCAAAACCACACCCGGTTAATTGTTTACACCTGCACTGATAATTACTGTAATCCATCGGCATTGTTTACGTAGATCTAAGCTTGGGTTGTAACTGGAACTTAATTAAGTGCAACCTAATTTACAAACCAAATCCGGAAATCGAGAGATTTTCGGGTTGTTCAGCAAAAATCGGGTGAAAAGCATGACCCGCCGGATCATAAAAAATAATCGGGTTACGGGTTGAAAAATTGGGTGTAACCCGACAAAATCGGGTGAGTTGGCAACTATGGTAACTATGATGTCAAAACATTTCTACATGCCAAATCATACTTGAATTCTAGCAAAATGAAGACGACAATAATTCTTCAAAATGTCAGTGAAATTAATTTTTAAAAATAATTTTATTGTTCTTGGTAAAGGATCATTGCATTAGTTAATTTAGTTACCTTACCATCTTTTGAACCACATGCTTTTGTGATTTAAATGCTTCTACAGTGTTTTTAAAAAATGTCAGAAAATCAATGTTAAATATATCGCCTATGATTGTTTCGATATAATAAAACAGCTATGGAATGGGCACTCGGGAAATGGCAAATATATATGGTTCCCCTTGACAGGAAACTATTTCCCTCAGTAGGGTCAAATCTCAACGGTTTTGTCACCTGGGAAATGGTTTTCTCCCTCAGGGAACCATAAATTTGCTTTTTCCCTTGTACTCATTCCATATGTGTATAATAATGATCACTCACTTAAAATTATATAAACATATACTAATTTTTTTTTCACAGAAGAACATCATGGGTTTGCTGACTGACCCTAAACGTCAGAAGAAGATTGTGGACGTTATCTCCAAGTACAACAACATACTGTGTGTGCTGTGCTATGTGGCTGGAGTTGCTGGGTTTCTGGCATTGGCTTACCAGCCATTCAATGGAGCAACTTACTTCTCTGAAAATGCTTTGTTACCTGGTAATTTATTGATACACTGTAGAATATAAACCTGGTAATGCTACAGTTAAAATGTTATTTCCTTTATATGTATAGACTTTATTAGCTCACCTGAGCCGAAGGCTCAAGTGAGCTTTTCTGATCAAAATTTGTCCGTCGTCTGTCGTTGTTGTTGTCGTCGTCGTTGTTGTCGTAAACTTTTCACATTTTCATCTTCTTCTCAAGAACCACTGGGCCAATTTCAACCAAACTTGCTACAAAGTATTCTGGGGTAAATGGGATTCAACTTTGTTCAAATGAAGGGCCACGCCCTTTTCCAAGGGGAGATAATCATGAATTAGAGAAAAAATAATGGCATTTTTAAAAAATCTTCTTCTCAAGAACCACTAGGCCAGGAAAGATGAAACTCATGTGGAATCATCCTCAGGTAGTATAGATTCAAGTTTATTCAAACCATGTAGGGGGTAGGGTGGGGCCAAAATGGCCGATCAAAGTTTTACATAGGAGTATATAGGAAAAATCTTTAAAAATCTTCTTCTCAAGAACTACTGGGCCAGGAAAGATGAAACTCATGTGGAATCATCCCCAGGTAGTGTAGATTCAAATTTGTTTAAATCATGACCCCTGGGGGTAGGGTGGGGCCAAAATGGCCGATCAAATTTTTACATAGGAATATATAGGACAAATCTTTAAAAATCTTCTTCTCAAGAACCACTGGGCCAGGAAAGATGAAACTCATGTGGAATCATCCTCAGGTAGTGTAGATTCAAGTTTGTTCAAATCATGACCCCTGGGGGTAGGATGGGGCCAAAATGGCAGATCAAAGTTTTACATAGGAATATATAGGAAAAATTTTCTTCTCAAGAACCATCGAGACAGGAAAGATGAAACTCCTGTGGAATCATCCCCAGGTTGTTTGGATTCAAATTTGTTCAAATCATGACCCCCCGGGGGTAGGGTGGGGCCAAATGACCGATAAAAGTTTTACATAGGAATATATTGGGAAACCTTTTAAAATCTTCTTTTCAAGTACTTCAAAGCCATGCTTAGTGATATTTATAGGGAATCTTCCTCAGGTAGTGTAGATTCTAGTTTGTTCAAATCATGACCCCCTGGGAGGTTAAAATTCAAGCCCCCTCCTCCCCCCCCAGTAAACTTTCAGTTCTGATCTGATATGTGCTTTTTCCTAGCCAATTGCTCAGGTGAGCGATGTGGCCCCTGGGCCTCTTGTTACATATATCTTATAAATTTATCCAATCCAATAGTTTGTTTTATCAGATTTACTCAAAATAAATATTAATTTTATAAAATCTATAGTACAAGGTATATCCTTATCTTATATTTTTTCTAACTATTATTAACAGTAACAAATATGATGAAAATCAGGATAGGAATTCTTGAGGATATGTTTAATTCAGAATACCAGTAAAACTTGATTCTATGATTTAGGATTGGTTACAACTGAATTCTATGCAGAGATGAACTTGAATGC
>NW_026930831.1:0-43159 GCF_032062105.1 Saccostrea cuccullata
GAACATGCCCAGATGCCTTGTACATGGAGCACATTAACAAAACGATTTTACTTCATACCTACTGATCTTTGAAATACAATGATTTGTTTATTCATTGCAATGTTTTAGAATTCCAAATACTAGGTCTCGTCTCCGAATCTCCGAACTTTTTAATTTATTATGGAGATTTTTAACAAAAATCCTAATGCATTTATCTATATTTATATTGAATGTAACTCTATTTAAGAAATAAGCATTTGATTGTTGACTTGATCATTTGTTTTGTATATTAAGTAAAGAAAATTTATGTCATTTTACTTGTCTTGTATTGTTTCTACTATCTACTTAGTATGATGATACTAAATGCAAACCCGACCGATCAGCTGCATAAAGAATTAAAGATATTTGAATATCCCCATTTTTTTGTTGAAGTTGAGAAGTTTAGTTTTTTTAATTGTTGTATACTAGTATTGTGTTTGTTGTTTCATTTTAAATTGAAATTCCAAATATGCCATCAATGAATACTGAATAGATATAAAGATGTAGTGGTTTGAAAGAAATCATACTGAAGTACAATCAAATCATATTGACAATATGTGACAAATGTCGTCCCGACTGGTATAGAATTTTTTAAATTTAATATTAGACCTATTGCATATAAATTTGATTATTTGTTTATCTTAAAGCCATAACAAAAACAGTCTCGATGAAAATTTATATACAAGTACATGTATTAACAAAATAATGAAGAGATGTTTTTATTGTACACCTGTCATGATGGAATGTACCAGAGAATAGCTTTGGAGTAGACTTGCTCCTAAAACTTTAATCAGGTCGCCGACTCTAACGCCGACACTAACGCCAACACTAATGCACGCTGACACTGATGCCGACGCTAACGCCAACACTGACACCGACGCTAACGCCAACACTAACATACGCTGACACTGACGCCGACACTGACGCCGACTTCGTCAAGGTAATCTAGAAAGATAAACAAGTATTGTCTTTACTCGATTCAAAGCATCTTATTTTTCCCATGATCAAATTAAAAGATTTGGAAAAGTAAAATATTTCATTTATGTTTTTTTCAGACAAACATTCAAAGGTTTGTATATATTGTTGTTTTTTTTTTTTTTATCAATGTTCAATTCAGAAATAGGTATTTTCTAACACTGATATTACGCAATTATTACCTTCTTATCTATTTATGTAAGAAAATATTCAAACATTATAATTCTCTTAAACCTATTAACAACTTTGATTATTTAAACATATCTATTGAAGAAACATAAATGAAGACAAAGAATTATAAATTGTCACCAAAACGTTCTCCTACAAAACATATTCTCAATGAAAATTGATTATGGATGAAAAATTCTTAAAACAAACCTTGTCATTTTAATAACTGCAGATATGATGAGACATGTTTATTTAAGTAAACCTGCATCTCTTTTGCAAGGTATATTTGCAACACTTCTAAGGCATTAAAGGCAGAAGTATTCAATAATTATAGTTTTAGGAGAAATTTTAATGAAGACCTCTTTTGTTTATTTTTGAAAAGATATTTTTGGTAATACCCTGCGCTATATAATTATTCCAACTGAAATGAATTTGTTTAATCTTTAAAGCATTTATTTGGTATTTCATATCTCCAGAACAAATTAAACTTAGATGAAAAAAAAACATTCAGATAAAAAGACAAACTTTATGATTTAAATGATTAAAAAATCCTCTCATATTCTTATAAATTGATTGTTCCTACGAATACGTTTTACCATACACTATTGAAGGCAAAATTAAGTCAATGTGTAACCGCATGGGAATGTGCTCAAATAAGAAACTATTGAGAGGTAAACGGACGCATGCAGATCCCAAATACATTGACTGTAAAACATTTTATTTTTAAAAAGTTTTATCTAATCATTAAATATTTATAATAGAACTTGAATTTCTTAAAGAAAGCAATGTAAAATGTGATAAACTTAATAAATAGAGTATGTCTATTGGTCTACTGAGCTAAAACCTAATTCAAATAAGCACGATGTTTTAATAATATATACAAAGAAATTGTATTAACGTGGTAATTTTACGCAGAGTATCTTTAATTCACTTTATGGACTCGAGAACAATTGTCGTATATTGCATTCGGTCCTTCATTATCATTAATATTACTTTGCCTATAATCAGAAAAAGACGCATTGTGGTCATAAGTATTTTCTAACTGTTGTTGTTTTCCTGCAATACTGACGTTATATCCTCCGTAAGCGTATTCTTGCTCTGTTACAACTGGAGCATGGTCATAAACGTTCTCCGGCTTCTGTCTCCTTGCCTCAATACCTCTCAGATGGTCATATTCACCGTCCATTGAATCTTTATAAATGTCATCATTGACCTGTTCAGAATTGTCTGATTTAGGATTCCGTTCAGAATAAGTATCATGATACATGTTCCTCGCATGAGTTTCATTTGCATAGTAATTTTCATTAGGATTTGCAAGATGATGTGCGGTCTTCTTGTTCTTTTGATTTGACTTCCGGCTGTTAAACACACAAAAGTATAAACAGCAGATTTGTGCATCAATTTCTAATACCGAATAAGTGGTAATTTTAGCGACCATTTTATTTTGGCATTATTAGCGAGAGTGCTGAGATTGCTAAAATTGGAGATCACTAAAAATTAATTAGGTTTATTAATGATAGCTTCTAAAGTTAGCATTTTTAAAATCGCTAAAATTATTTATTGTTAAAATAAAATACCAATTTTTAAGTTCTTGCAAAAAATAAAATGCAATTTTTTAAGTAGAAATCGCTAAATTTGAATCTCACTAAAATTTCCACTTATGCGGTAGATGAAGCGTATACTCTGAACACGAATTTATGAATTTTGTTCTGTAAAAATAGGTACAAACCGTTTATAGCAAACGATTCCCATTACCAGGCAGCAGAAAAGAAGGAGGGCGACTAAGGATAAAGGAATGATGATATGGAAATTTATGTTTGAATCTGCAATTAAAAGAATATGTACTTCATTTTCGTTCTTCAACATGTTGCAATGTAATCTTGTGGACTGAATATATTATTTTTCAAAAAGAAGTAATAAATATTGGACATGCCTTTCTCTGATTCGAACATATTTAAGCATAGTCAAACAAACAGATAAGAAATTACATGAATATTTGGCAGCTTACTTGTTGCTCTACTTTGGGGTATTGGAATACCCGAATCCTGGAAAAAAAATTAACAGATGATAAAATGATACCTTGACTAAATGTAGTTTTAAAAAAAACCGTTGCACTCTACATACTGTAGTCTTGCATCTTTAATTATAAACATAATTTATATATAGAAAAATGTGCATTCATCTAAAAAGAAAAGAATTGGAAATGAAATTCGAAAGAAAAAAAGGAAAAGAAAGCTCTTTTATCGACGTTTTGTTCCTGTGTGTCTGCAATGAAATGTGAATATAAATAACTTATAGATTCTTATTAAGAAGGAAAGAATGACATTGAAATATATTTTTGAAACACCAATTCATTTATTTGCAATACCTTTTCACAAATAAAATACTTCAGCTCTTGAAAACAATCACTAAAATAACAGCCCGTCTGGTTACATAATTGGCACTGATGAAATGTTTCTCTTTCATCGATATCAACAGCAACACCTGTCAGATATTGAAATTGAGTCTCTATAGAACGGCTAAAAGAATGCATGTTTTCGATATTATTCAGAATGAAAATATTAAATCCATAATGGTTTGCATAATTTTAATTTATAATTTAAAGTTTTGGACAATGTTGCATTTTTGTTACATTTTTCCCTTTTATATCACAAAGACGTCGAGCAAAAGTCAAAGTACTAAAATAGTATTTAAACACTTTTGTCAAGTTTTATTTGTATGCTAGTACTACAAATATAAGTTAAGATTATATGTTAAGATTAAAGAAAACTAGTATGAGTGGTTGAGTGGTAAAAAAAAAAAAAGAAGAGATAAAAGTAATTATAGCTTTCATACCTCGATCATACCCAGTATACACTTCTTTTGCGATGCTTAGCCAGGATAGCCCTATCTGTTTCCTTTGCAATTGTTTACATGCCAAAGTGGCGTCAGTCAGGGAGACGTTTCCAATTAAATAAGACGAGGGAGACCTTGTTTTACAAATCTGCATTGATGATGTCCAGTTTGTTGTTATCTCTGATTGATTAATATTTATGTGTTAGTATTTCACAAATAAAATTGAAATAAAAAAAATGGGGGGTAAATAATGAAAACTAAGACAGTTCAGCTAAATTTTAATCAAATAACCAAGATATACAACAGGAAGAATTGCATATTGTATATTTTAGGAAGTCGAGATTTTTTCTCAATTTGTTTTTAAAAAATTGAAATACCGGGAATTTGTTTAGTTCAAAGATTATATCAAATGTTTTAATCTAATGTAAATGCATTGAGTGACTTGCCTGTGTAGAGGTTTACTGCCGAAAATACATAAACTCATAATTTAAAAGACTTTTACACTTTTAACAATCATTCCTGGTGCTGAATTAGAGCTTGGGATTTCTTATAACATAGACATTTCTTTATAAAAAAAGAGAAAAGAATGACTACCTCGTTAATGTATTACTTTGTCACAGACCAGTTGAAAAGTTATTATATTTAAACACTTTCTGATCGTTTTCAAATTAATACTCCAAAGTTGATCTGAAGAGGATGATTGAGTTTTTGTTTCACAGTGTCTCAGTGTTTTTTCCTTTTTGGACTTACTACGTCCCGGTAATACACTGCAGAACTATTTCGTATTCATAGGTAGGATAATTTATTCTAAAATTCTCTTTATGGAAAAACATAAAGTCCCTTTCTGATGAATTTTATTCAACATTAGGACGCATCCACAATTCAGCATTAGATGTATGCACAATGTTACGTTTTATCAATTAACAAAATTCATTTCCATATACCCCTTTGAGCTGTAAAAAAAGATACTACAAGGTATGGCACGTATGTTTCATTTTTGGGTATTTTACTAGAAATGGACGTTAATGGTAACTTGCAACCAAACTTTTCTATGGTCATTTTCCCGTGTTTAAATAGCAATATGCCATTGTTACCTGCATATGTTTAGTTTGTATGTCTTATTACTCGATTTTGGTAACAAAAAGCATGCCCAAAATTTGTACTGTTTCAATGGACTTTTGAAATCGCGGGTATGTTAAGGAAGCATATAAGTCATTTTTCGGGAAATTCAGACTTTTTAAAGAAAATTTAGTTTGATAATTTACCAAAACCGCTGATAAGCGTAAATTATTATTATCTATTGCATAAAGATAAAAGAGTGTCTAACGCAACGACGTGCAGCACCACCACGACATCACGTGACTTCTATTAATAGCGAAATTTTCCTTAATAAAAAAGCGAACAGAACAACAATACCCCGGAGTTTAATAATTTCTTTGTCATTAGTAAATAATAATGTTGAAAAGCATCTATTTTGTCTAAAAAGTGCTGCTAGAATCCCACTGTCCCGTCAGTAAAATAATTATTCCACACATTCGCACGAAACCTTACCCGATATTTTGAATTTTTTACCTATGAACCGAGATTTTTCGTAAAACCATGCTTAACTCGGGATTCTAGCAGCACTTTCCAAGTATTTTAGGATGCAAACTTTCCATCTGTACAAATGTTATGTTTTGAAATATACAGCTTATTGTTGTTCTGTTGCATTATTTTTGTCACAATTGACAGAGGAAAGGCCGACCAGGATACAAAAATAGCTGACTGTCTTCGATAGAGAATATAATCGATAAATATAGATTAGCATACCTGTTTTATTAACTGAATTACATATGAATTTCACAAAATATTCACGATATTTGTTTTTAAACTCAATTTTACGTATCTTTGTTCATGCCGTCATAGCCAAATTCTCTTTACACGACATGATCAATTCCCGATCAATTCCCAAATTACTTGATGTACACATATGACGTAATTGGTGGTAGATTTTAATCAAAATGACATAATACATCATAACGAAATAAGAACATTTTATTTTTGTTAATGTTTACACGTATCTATTCATTTTCTAGAGTTAAATTACATCTCTGAATACCAATATTACAAAAAACGTGTGTTCTAAAATTGACGTCATCTCGCCTACTATGACGTCATAATGTAGCACTGATTTAGTCAAGGTAGAATATTTTGTATGCTTCCTTATTACCCCTGCGATTGAGTACTGATATCATTAAAGATAAAATCTGTGAATTTATATTATGATTTGGAACGGATCTTATCCAAAGATAAGTTTGGTTGAAATTGGCCATAAGAACTTCTATGTATTTCGTAGAATACCTGTCTCGTAGTCTAGATTACTATAGATGTTGATCCGGTTGGCACCACCACAAGTTTGCCTTGTGTCCCCTTTGCATTTCATATTACATTCATTTTCAGGCGTTTTGATAAATGATGTAAAAAAATTCCCGCAAAAGCATTGTCCACCAAACTATAAATAAAACAAATGTCATAGTAATCAGTGGGAATACGTATTTTTCCTCACTGAAAAAATTTCTTAATTGAACAAACAAGCATGTTCAAAGAATTCTGGTCCTCCAGCTTTCAGTGTCTTAGTGGATGGGGTGTCATTATTTATGGTCTATTGAGTAAAATATGAACACCCTCTCAAAATCATCCAAAAGTAATCACCTAAGTAAAAATTGTTGAAAATAAGGTCAAACATGAAGGTCACGGGGCGAATACTACAAAAATTATTATAAGTAACGTTTATTAAAAAAACTTCCAGGTCAGAGTCACGGGGTCAAAACATGCATATTTGGTAAGGTCCTGTGAAAGGTAATGTACTAGTGAAATAAGAAAGTCAATTCTTTTCATTAGAAAATTGTGACTAAATTTAAAGTTATTGAAACAGATGGAATTACTGACAAACGGACTGACAGAGAAATGAGATTAAATGTCCCCGGTAAAAGCAAGGAACTAAAATGCAAACCTCAACTCCGTAGAATTGGTAGTCAGTACAAAAATCTCTACATCTTTCTACAGTCAGTTTATAGTCCCCCATACGGTTGATTCCAGATAAGGTTCGGTTTGGCTGGTCTTGAAAACATCCTAGATAATCTGTAAAAGACAGGAACGAGTGGAAAGTTCATAAGGACTAGGCATGGAATTCTATAATTGCTCTAGAACATAAGGACCCTATCTACATCAGTGCAACAATTGTTTTTTTTTTTTAGACATTTAAAAAATTATACTGAATAAAGGTGTATATATTGAGCTCATCCATTTAATTGTCAATATACTTAGTATGGTGCCCGAAAAACAAACACTGTATCAATAAATAGAAATCACTGTTGTATTATCCACTGGGAAAAAAATGTAAATAACATGTTCAATTAAGTACAGCTCCGTGTAAAAATCATGCAGAGGGTGATTCATGGGGGGTTTCAGAATTTTTTCAAACTTTGCATGTTGGTAGAGTATGCATAGATACTCCAAAAAAATTATTATTTTTTTTTTTAATTCTCTCATTGGTATCCATGGCAACCAGAAAACTGTTTTGGACAAAAAATGGCTGAAATTTCCTCTAAAAACAGGCAATAATATCAATATTGAAGATTAAATTAAAAGAAAACTAAACAATAAAACACATTTATGTTTATTTCTTATTAAAATACAGCATAAGTAGTTACTTAATCTAATCTAAAAGGCCATGGTAGTTTCATAGACACTATACTCTAAAGCAAATAAAATAATAAAAACATTTTTGTCCAAATGATTATTAATTTCCCAAAATAACTGATGAATTTTGTACAAAAAATGGTAATTTCACCTTTTTGTCACAGTCCAATATATGCCATATATGTTGGCATTTAAAAAATAAATGGCATTTCAAAACCATTTTTTTTATATTACCAATTTCAAATACAATTAAATTATTTACTTTTCATAATTAATCCAAATATTACCACGTCCAGTAGTAGTTTTTAATTTTAAGCTGAAAAGGGGAGATAATCCATGTTGAGAAAAACTGAAATTTTCAATTTTAAAAGGATTTACAGCTAAATTCAGCTATATGATAAAAAATCTAAAGAAAAAATACAATACTGCCAAACAGAAAGACTGCACTTACTTCATAGAAATCATACCTTATGGCAAAAAATAATAAAAACATTTTTGAGCAAATGATTATTAATTTCCAAAAGTCATTGAAGAGTTTCATACAAAAAATGGGAAATTCACTTTTTTGTCATAGTCGAATAAATGACATGTATATATTCATGCATGTTAAAACATAAATAACATTACTAAATAATTTAAATTTCTTTATAGTTCCAAATACAACACAATTATTTATTTTCATTAATCAAATTATATCTATGTACAGTATTATTTCTAATTTCAAGCTGAAAAGGGGAGATAATTCATGTTGACAAAAACCAACAAAATATCATTTTTTCAGGATTTCAGTTATCAAGAAAATAATATACCGGTATATCTATGATTTAAAAAATAGCCAAACAAAAATGCTGAGTACGTTTCATAGATACGATACCCTATCAAAAATAAAAAAAAATCATTTGCAGAAAAATCATTGTGATTAATAATTTCACCAAAAAAA
The DNA here is from genome assembly GCF_032062105.1 of Saccostrea cuccullata. Lineage (NCBI taxonomy): Eukaryota > Metazoa > Mollusca > Bivalvia > Ostreida > Ostreidae > Saccostrea > Saccostrea cuccullata. The sequence goes on from NW_026930831.1 coordinate 8,618, forward strand.
GAAGTAGCATCATCTTTTGTCAGAGTCAAATATATACACCATGTACACACGCCAATACATGTTTACATGTAAGAATATCAGTTTACATTTCAAAATAAATTACTTTACATTTTAAAATTCAAATACAACACAAATTATTTTTTCATTAATGAACAGCAAAATGTTGTAAAAAACATTTGAAAATATCAATCATATTAATATTGATTACTAGATACATTTATAATATAAACATTGTATATGTAAACACAATTTTAAAAGTTTTACATCTTTGTAAGGTGCAGTACATGCCAAACAGAATATCACTAATCTCCCCTGCTTCTCTTCTGTAGTAAGTGACTGTTCTTTGTTTATTAGCCTCTTCTAAAAGCACTTAAGATCCTTGGGAAGAGAATCACTGCCTGATTAACATTATCCAAAGTACCGTCACGGCATCCACTGAACTCTAATCTATGCTTTTTGACAGCTTTAAATATTCTATTTTCCATTATTCCTAAAATAATAATTACAATATACATGTACATGTATTTATCATTCATCAATTATGAATTTAGAACTCTTTTGTTTATGCTACATTATTATTAAGGTACTAAATAGTCATTTTGATTTTATAAGTTTATAAAATGCAGTAATTTCATTAAAAATCTAAAATGGTTGCATGACATATATTCTCCCACCTTTAGAGTCTTATTAGTTGGTGGTGTTCAATGATGTTTCCTTGCCGTCTGTAATAAATAGTATAACCTTTTCCTTCAAAACCATGATGCAGCCCATCGTGTACATTCTGTGAAATTAAAAATGGGGTATACGTGTAATTCATTTCAACAAAAATAATACTAATTTATGAAATACAGTGAAACAAAAGTTGTAACAAAGTCACCGGAACCTATGAAATTACTTTGCTACATCTGTTACTCCTTATATAAATATAAGGAATTTGTTAAATTTATATAGCTGGGGATCTAAAATAACTTCGCTATATCCATGAATTCGCTATATCCATGTTCGTAGTAAATGAGTTTTGCTGTATGTGAAATATCTTTTCTACTAGTGTATTTTTCATCATTTGCAATATGTCTCCGGTTTTAACTTTTGTAAAATTTAAACAGCATTATAAACTTGAATCTACACTACTTGAGGCTTCTTCCAATGACTTCCATATCAGTACAATATTATTCATGGCTTTGCTGTTCTAGGGAAGATTCTCCCCTATATATTGGAATGTGAAACTTTGATCCCCATTGAGGCCCCATCCTACCCAAAGGGGGGTTTAACTGAACCAATTTATTTATACACTTCATCATCAGAGAATGCTTCCATATCATCACTTTGCTGTTCTTGAGATTTTAAAAGATTGTTACTTAAACCATTCCAAGTTTTCTATCTATTTTTTGAGATCCATGTGTGCCTTGGTTAGGAATCCCAATAAGAAAAGACCTCTTTTTTTCATTCAAAAGTCATGACCAAGGTTAAAGTTTTTAAAAAATTTTACATGTCCAGTCGGGTGTCAAATCTGAAATCTGTTTCAATCTGTTTGCCTGTGACAAAAGTTGTGCATCTCAGGCGGTTGAGCAACAGTTATTTTAAATACTGCCTTAACCATACGTGTCAATCATACTTTTTCATGCTTCATTGCACATAGGGGAGTGCACAGTTACTTAAACAGGTCTGACAGTATCTGACGTCAGCTTAAATTTGCATGTAAATTGGCTATCAGTTTACAGTTTTCTTTACATAGTTTAAGACAGCAGTACAAGGTGCACAATTTTCATTTAAACCCTCAATCAAATATCAAAAGTAAGACATGCTAACCTCACAAGATTTGTACGGTACGTATTGGAGGCAACTACAGTGGAACCTCATTTATCCGGACGCTTTGGTTCCTAGTCAATTTGTCCAGATATGTGAAGGATCCAGATACCTGAATTACCATTTAAACAAGACAAAATTACGTTAAAAATTTCCGTTTTGATGAAAAATCCTCCGGATACTGAAGCATTCGGATATCTGGCGTCCAGATATCTGAAGGTCCACTTTATTTATCATCTAAAACTACAATTTTAAATGTGAGCATTGAGCAGTGTCTTTGAAAAAATAATCTTTCAATTTTGGCTGTATAAAGTAAAAAAGAAACTTTCTTGTTCTTGGTGATGAAGTAAATAAAGTATGTTATTATCTGATTGAATAATTTTCTTCTCTCTGAATGGCTGAGAACCAACTATGTTAGAAAAATACTACGTTGCATTGACCTGCACGTGACGTTCCAGGTCAATACAAGGAGTTATTGCAGATCAATATAAGGAATTATTGACCCGTTCAATTTTTTCTGTTACAATATGTTTTTGTTTAAATTTCTTGTTAAAACTTTCCATTAAAGCAAAGAAATAGTCTTGTAGGAGTTTGCTATCATTTAATCATTTAATAAAACAGTTATTGCTGTTTTTTGCAGTCAATACGATGATTTATCCACCTTCGAAGTACTATATTCACTTCGCCCTTCGGGCTCAGTGAATATTGTACTTCTCAGGTGTCTAAATCATTGTATTGCATGCATGACCTTAAAAACAGCAATAATTGTATACAGTAAACCGACAAAAACTGTGTGTAGCTTTTGATTTGTATTAACAAATAGTAGACTGTCATGCTTGAGGACTCATTCAGTTAATTGGAGAATGCTAGAGGCAAAAACATTGTGCTGAAAATTGCCTTCCGTTAACGGTATACATGGTATAGTGTACACGAGCTTTTAAGAAAATGGAAATTCATCTTTTGCTTAATTAAAAGTATTCAACAGCTGCAATACTACAATTTAAGTATCTATGATTTGAGGTTATTTTTAAGACTCATAATACATTCTCATATAGGACTTGTAAAATACATTTGACTGCATATAAAAAGCTTTACCTTGTTGAGCTATTTTGAATAGATTAATAGCAAGTGCAGCGAGGGTCGCAAAGCGACGCACGTAACTGCGAGCTCTGATGACAACGCCTGTGCAAAGAGAAAATTTGGAATACTGCAAATTCATTTCATAGAATTTTTTATCGCAGTAATTTAGACCCATAATGCTTTGCTTCGTACACAAACTCTAAAGCAACGTTCTCGCGAGAATAACAACAAAAGTTAAACGAATAGTAATTTTGTCTTGATTTGATTAAGATAGAAAGATAGTCATAAACTGATTGAAATCAGCGGCGCGTCGATTTACCCAAATGGACCCAAATGGACCAAAATGGAACCCAAATGGACCCAAATGGAAACACAAATGGACCCAAATGGAAATCAAATGGAATATTAAATATGTATTATCGTATTTTAATACTTATTCAAAATGATGAAAATAATGAACTTACAGTTACAAATGGATTTTAAAAAAAATTATTAATCTCTAATGTTGTATTTTGAAGCATAAAATTTTGATAGTATTCTATATACCGGCGAAATTATTTGGGGGTAGGGGGGGGGGGGGGGGGGGGTTGGCATGGCCTCCCCCCATCCGTTCCTACAGCCATAAAAATTAACAATACTTCAGTTTTGTATTCAAGCATGTTCAATAGTTATTACAAATAGAATTAAATCGCATTTTTAAAAATACAATTCAAAAAAATAATGATATTAAAATATTCTCTTTTTGTTTTAATTTCATTATTTTCTATATTTTAAATAAGTAAAAACTTGAGAATACGATATAATATTTATATTTTATATTCCATTTGGGTCCATTTGATTTCCATTTGGGTCCATTTGAGTTTCCATTTGGGTCCATTTGGGTTCCATTTGGGTCCATTTGGGTCCATTTGGGTCAATCGATGCACCCGAAATCAGCCTTGTTCAGGCTTCGGTTTGGTAAAGCAACATACAAACGACGTCATATGACGTCAGAGTCTAATACGCACCAAATGTCATGTGCGGATTTACATGTCCAATCTAAATGAATATGGATAAGAATCTGCGCTCGCCCTAACGGTCGCACCGTCGACATATTAAAGCTACATAGCTATTTCAAGCTACAAAATTAATTATCTTAATCAAGAAATTGTTCTGGATCTGATCTTACCTGGTGAAATGTAACTGTCCAAATGTGACATTTTCCCTCTCCAAGTCGAGTATGCTGAAAAAATCGGACTGCCACCCCTCTCTGAGAGTTTACTCTTGCACTCTGGTTACCGTAGAAGTTTAACATCCGAGATCGATCACAATGGTGTCAGTAGGCGAGTAGCATTTCGGGAGAGCGTCAACATGGTCAATAATGGATATACTGATCAACATGACACATGCCTACTTTCGCCCCAAAAACTATGCCTAATCTGTTCTTGTAAAATCCTTCCAACCAATTCATGTCACTTCACACATATTTTTGCAATAAACATCACAGGATGCATCAAAATAACTTTGCAGCGTACTGCTAACCGTGGAGCCTGCCATTATTTTTACTAGCGCCACCTATGTAAACTTGCAAAGGGAGATAACTCTTTTGAAGAATCTTAACAAATTCTCGATTTTAAACACCTTGTATCTTTTCAATACTTCGTTCGCACAAAAATGTTAAAGTAAATTTTTCTTAAGCCTTCCATTTTCACTTTAATCATGTATTAAGTTTTTGTACATCTTCTTGGGTTTTAAAGATATTCTTTCCTGAAATAGGCATCATTTGCACACTATCTATACAAAATTACACCTCAAGTACTTTATCCCTGGCTATATGAAAAAAGAAGAATTATAACGAAATCAACTGTTTATATTTATTTTAGACCCAAATGAATATATTAAACCCAATTTTATTGAATTTAAAGATTATCGATGAATCACCTTTTCTGTACTATCTGCATGACGGAGCCGTACTTAAATAATCTAGGCCTTTTAAAATGCTAAACATACTTTAATTGAATACACATTGGTTAATATTTTGAAATCTAAATTAATATGAATTTAGATCAATGGGTAGATCACTCAAACTGTTGAAAAAATCTCAGGGAAGTCCCAGTTGTGTTCATTTTCTTATTACTGAAATCGATCAAATTTATGTGGAAAAGTGCTACGCTATCAGAGATGAGGTAGTTATGTGATTTTTTAAATAAGATTTATTTGTATTCGATTACCTTCACAGCTACATTTAGTGGTGCTTATGAGAATGGCGTATGCAAATATATCTCTTATGCCAATCCTTTATGTTCTTTATTTTTATAAGATATTTACATATACATGTACTTGGGCATTACCTTTATAGACACAGGCTCCAAAGTATGACTCGGAACAATTCGAAGAGTATGAAAACCCCTGCAGAGAACCACCACAGTTTACTGCAAGACATGTTGCCCCTCTATTTTCTTTGTCGGCTTCTATAGATATTGAAAGAAATATTATTGTTAACATTTATAAAATTGTTATTTGAAACAGAACATTTCAGCTCATCTTAGCAGGAGGCTAAAGTGAACTCCTCCGATCGAAGTGCGTCAGTCGTCTGTCAGTCGTTTGAAAATTGTTCACGTATATAACTTCTCAGGAACAACAAAGCCAAATTCATCCGAACTTACTCCATAGCACCATTGTGTCAAGGGATTTAAGTTTGTACAAATGAAGACTCACACCTTCTTTTGAGGGTATATAATTAAGTATTGATAAATATTTAATATCACTCTTTAAACATTTTCTTAATAACTAATGTGGACAAAAATATGATATTTATTTAATAACCTCTATGTTTGTCGTAGAATCATTTTTTTTTCAAATCTTGACCCCAGAGGTAGGGAGTTGACACAGCAAGAGCAATCAGGAAAAAAAACTTTGAAACTATTCTTCTCAAAAATGTAAAACAGTGATTAGTCATATTTAAATGTAATCATCCCCAGTTTGTAATTTTTTTAAATCAAGGGCAAAAACCACAATGAACAATAAACGTTTTATACTGGAATACAGTGCATAGTGTCCGAAACATTAAAAATAGCTTTCCAACAAAAGCAAATTATGTATAGGTTACATCATAGAAGCCGAGTAGTATTGATTATATCGTTTTCATGGGGCGTGGAAATCGAGGGCGCGGAGCGCCCGAGATTTCCACGCCCCATGAAAACGATATAACTAATACTACTCGGCTTCTATGATGTAAGCAACTTGTCGCATGTCTGATGACGTAATTTTCATTGAGAGTGTCAAAATTCAATAATAATAAAAAAAATCATTTCAAGCTAGCTCTCCAACATGTCGGACGTTCTTAGTGAATTTGACTTTGAGTTTTTAACTGAGTTTTAAGATTTTGACAATTTATTTTTGAGCCAGGTACTCGACATATGTGAAATCACAGAAACAAATAGCAAGGATTTAAACGATAAAAAGTTTGGAGATTTTACCGTAAGTTTCAAATTTTCAAAATGGATTAATCTTTTGAACGACTGGGAACTTTCGACCGAGTTAAATACATGTATTTTAATTTAGTTAAAGGCTAAGAAATAGCTATACATGTTCATTTTACTGTGGTTATGAACTGGTGAAATAAAATCAGTTTTTTTCTCATGACCTGATTTCTGCCTCCTGCAGTGATATATCGAGGGGCGTGGAAAGTATTATCGCATATGTGATATGGGATATATCACCACAGAAAGATCAAAGAAAATCACTGCAGATATGCGACAATATATCGTAGTTGTACTATTACGGAAGTAACCAATAAAGTGAATCGAAGATTCAAGCTTTTTTTCAAATTATGACCTCCGGGTATATTGGGGCACAATGGGATATTAAAACTGACATAGAAATATATAGGATTATTTTTAAATTTCACATGGTTATTTTCTTGTCTGTAATCTCTTTACTATGATGTTAAACATATGAAAACCGAAAACTCTTCTGAAAAAAGTCCGACGTAATTGAAAATGGAAATAGTTACAGGTATTTAACATGCTGAATTGTTTCAATGAATATTCAACCTTATGTTTATTGCCAAGTAGAGTTACAGTAGCCATAGAACAAACTTTACAATTTTTTGTTAATGTTCTTAATATTAACCTAAGAAGGGAGGTTTTCATTAATGAAAATGTTACAACAATTAAAATTGTAAAAAAAAAATGATGGGTATAAAAAAGTTTTATGAATAGAATGAAAAAAAATCATACAGTGTAAATATTCCTAGATTGTTGAATTGAAATGCTAGAAGTGAATTTGAAATACCTGAAGTATATAAAGTATATGCATTCTGTCCTCCACATTCAAAAAGGTTAATGGCCCCTTCATCCCTAACATCATAACATGATTTGTTGCACTGATCTGATGATATGGTCTCTGCAAAAACGGGGCCTTCAAAGCAGACACACTCTCCTAACTACGCGTAAAGCATTTTGGAAAACAGAGTTTATTGAAATAAGGCAATCACACTTCTCCTTATATGTAAATAAATCTATTTGTGAAATATTAAATGACATGTATATTGAAAAAGGTCTGTTCATACTATACATTTCTTCGAGAAAAACATAACTATTTCATGTGAAACGTAGAAGATTGATCCGGGTTTAAAATTTAGTCTGGTTGCAGTTTTCATTGGTGAATAATTGAGAACAATGGTTGTGAAAATTTTTGCTGGGCTTTTTCTGTAACAGCTTGGTTATTATGATTTTGAACTGTTTTTGAAAGGGAAGCTGCTTTACACGCTTTATATGTTTCCGCTTATGCGCCTGAATTTCAAAGATTTTTTTACCAGAATAAAAAAAATAAATAGGACTGACATAATTTTGAATTTACATGTTTGTGAACCTTATTGATCGGTTACAATTTCACTATTTTTTTTTTTGGGGGGGGGGGGGTTATGCCGCGGATGTCCATAACAACCGTACCAAAAGCATCACTTTCTTTACTTCACAGCATTTTGAACCAATTCTTAAATTATATTTAGTGTTTACAAATTTTCGTATAATAACAATAGATATCAAAGATCAAGTAGAGGAACGGTGTTTTACAGGACCCCTTCATACGTTTTCTTACATTTGTACGTCTAGTGTGATTTACAGCTTCCGTGCTGTAAAACTTGGACAGTTCTGAATGGATTGGGTTTGCCCAAAAATCACGGCTGCGTATCAATGGAATCCTATTTAAAAGTGTTTCATGTTTTGTAAAGACTGTCCATTCGAAACTGAATAAAATAACAGGTTAATCTAAAGACTGATATTGATATTGATACAAAAGATCAGGATCTCAATTCAACGGCTTTGGTCTCGATGTTCAACACTGAAAAATGACATCCTCTGGTCATTTTTAACCCGGACAAAAAAATCTGCTACAAAGGGACATGGGCAGTTTGATTGAACATTTTGACTGTATCCATGACATAACATATATAAAGGATACCTGAATTCCAAAATGAGTGGAATTTACAGATGCACATATCTCTTGACAAAAACCTGCTGATGTTACGTTGAAATAAAAGTTGTTCGTTCCATATTCATTGACAACTTTAGAATCATAACAACCTAAAACAAGTAAAACGACATCATTTTAATGACAGTAAAGTGTGTCACCTTGCATGTTTTTTTTGTAAAAAAAGATAATATAAGGAAAATTAAAGCTCCAGAGCTTATAAAAATACCTAAAAGTTTTATCCAGGGTGAATATCGCCGGTAAACACCAGTCCAGTGCTGGACAGAGTTCAGAATTACACCACTGGTTTTCAGGGTATCATTAGAATTGCTGCAATGTTGTTGAGCTTCAAACCAGTTCCATGAGTTTTGTATGCAGATAGTGATATCAACTAGATAATATAACATCTATGATGTAAAATATATTTATATATATATTTTTTCTAGAATGTTAAACAAGCATTGACAAAATACATAGTCATTCCTTTTCCTTAAAAAAGTAAAGAAATGTGTCAATTTCTGTTCAATAACCTCAGATTTCACGACTGCAAAAAATCTCTTAAGAAAGATTTTCTTGGGGTATGAAAATTAAATGAAGTTTCAGCAAAACAATTTAATCGTCATTTCGTTTGTGTCTTAATCAGTCCAACTTTCATTTCGTTTTATAATTAGAGGCCCTTGAAGAGGAAATTGGCTATCATTTTCTGAAAGACTATAACTATATATTGCATTGAAAACAGGAAAGAAAAAATATACACATATATCTTGAAATTTGCTATATTTTACACAAATGTTGAGAATTTAAAAAATTCTCTAGAGAAAGAAATTTGGTAAGCCAATAACCATCAATTAGAGTAATTTTTGTACGTACTTATTTTGAGGCAGTGTTTAATAATGTTGTAAAACTTGTAAAAAGAAAAAAAAAACCATTCGAAATAAACATTTTAAAACATAGTTTGTTTGTTTGCAGCCTTCTTTGGAATCTTGAATTTCTTTGAAAAAAGACTTGGAATGTTGACATATGTATTGTTATAATTTTATGTTTTATGGTGGCAAATTTCTGTCCCTTACATGCACGATAAATAATGTTAACATACAGCATAACAATGTGGACATGCTATTTTTTGGCCAAGATTTATTATTTTGTATAATTACATGTTGACATGCAAGTTATCGATCTATTTAGAGAATCCAAATTTCGATATTTGAAAAGTTACACATAAAAACATAATATTTGACGTAATACAGACTAGATGCTAAATTATTATGTTGACATTCAATTTAATGTTATCATGCAAAATTATGTCAATATGACAAATATGTATGTTGACAAGCAAATTATTATTTTGCATGTTGACATAAAGTTTATACATGCAAAATTGTATCTCACATGTGGATAAAAAGTATTTCCATATTAACAGAGATAAGTTTCATGCCTAGATATTTATGTTGCATGTTATCATAATTATATTGTTTGCAAGTTGACATAAATATCTTTGCATGTTCACATTAATAATGATCTTGCATGTGAGCATAATTATGTTGCATCTTGTTTGTATAATATGATATTTTGGATTTGGTAAGTAAGTTTACTACAAATAAAAATTTGACTCTCTAAAAAGATTGGTATCCTTATGGCAACATATGTTTGTGCATGAAGAAATATTTTTTTTTTACATTTGACATACATTTTGCATGAAAACATGCAAAAAAAGTCATTTATCTTGCCTCTAGGGGGCAGAATTTTGCCACCATAATGTGTATCTTTAGATATAAGTATCTATAAAATAAAAACTTTTACTTACATAGTTGGATATGTTGGAATATTAAATCACTTGCCAGGTTATAAGTTTTATCTTGAGATCAAAAATTTTATATTACAACAAAAATAATGCTTCTAATACATATTTTGTATTATCGTTGATTTTTGAATTTATGATTGATTGAGGATGTTTTACGAAATTGTCCTCCATGTAATAGACCCTTTTCCTGTGACATATATTGCCTAGGAGTTATTCCCATCTTGTAGGGCAAAGTAGTGAATTTACCTCTTTGAGCAACCAATGTTATACATGCATGCAAGAAATAGATGGGGAAACACATTCACAATCTTATAATTATGAATTAAAAGAGGCTTAAACAAACGTATATTCATATGACTACATGTAATAGCATTATCTTTACCTCAGTAACCAGTAAATACAAATTAAACTTGGTCGAATAATGAAAGGATCTTGGAATGTTGCCCTACAATATGGCGACTAAGGGGAATAACTCCTACACAAAATATGTCATAGGAAAAGGGTCTATTGAACAATGAGCCTCTAAGTTGTTTACAAGAAATCATTTATTGGATGTTCTTGGGACTGAATTCCATAAAAACGCCTCATGAGCTAAAATGTCAGATGTAACGGACCTCAATTGAAACACTACATTCCTTGAATGCTTCAATTTTTAGCAACTTCTGGTTCATACAAATCACGTGACGGCTATCAATTAAAGGGACATAATTAAATTTTTTTGTTAAAGATTTCATACGTATTCTTTTTAAATTCTATTTAACGCAGTATCGCAGGAATTTTGATCTTTATTAATTCGTAATCCATACTGTAGACAGTTGAGAACATGAAATTCAAAGACCATTTTATAAGACCCTTGCTTGACAATTGAGATTAAATATGTATATTTCACTTTTATTTATTACCGGTTCTTCTATATATATTTTCACCTTGTACATATCATTTAGTGAAGGCCTATAAAATTTCATTGTGAATAAGTACGTATTATATGTACCATAGATTAAATTTATTCAAAATACCCTTATGATACATGTGACTTGGGTTTTCTGATCATCGATGTGCTTTTAATTTTCTTTAAAAAGCTACAATGTACATCGTTTTCTAATTTAAAGGATTTGCTTTGATTTTTTGTTTATTTTTTGCTTCATGTATGTGAAAAACACTATAAATAAAGAGTGCTCAATTAAGAATTCTTATCTCAAAATGATTATTTTTAAATTAGTTAATAAATAATTCAAAAGGCTCACCAACCATTGAATATCACCAAGGAAAAGCACATAAGAACGAACGTTTTATCCCTTATCTTCATTTACTTATTTTTCTCTAAAATAAATAGAAGTTACACTGACTTGTATAGACAGTATATTTATTAATTAGTACACGTATAAACAAGGAAGTCGACAAATATGCACTTAAAGATAAAAAATTAGACTATTATGCGTGAGTGTTGTGAATAAACTTCCGTTATCTGGGATGTAATATGCTTCTTAAATAACAGTGGTGTGCTATGATGCACATTAAATTTTGTATTTGATATATGAACAAGATGTATTCGTGAAACACTGATACCGTTGTATGTCAGCTCATGACAAAGGTTAAATTTACTAAATTGCAATTTAAACCCTAAGGTCAAATGATTAAAAAATGTCAGGCAAAGAAAAGTCTTGTCATAGGGAGAATAACTGAGAAATATGAAAGTCCTAGCTCCAAACATTAATATGCCATGGCGAAGATTAAAGTTGATAAACTAAGTTTCATTATCAAAGTCAATGTCAATGGTCAAAATTAAAGGGGCCCAAAGATACGGTTTTATAACAAGAAATACACTTGTAAAATATGAAAGCCATATCACCAACCTTTCAGAAGTAATTATGGAGAAGGTGAATGTTTTTCAAAGGATTGTAAAATTCAAGGTCATAAAGTCATAACGGTATATGTTGGTATCCGATGGTAAGTTTTGTCACACGAAATACACCTATGAGGTACGAAAGCCCTTTCATTTGAACCATTCAAAAGTTATATTACTGTGGTTTAAGTCTTATTTCTAAAAAGTGGACGGTCTTGTCATAAGAAATACAACTATGAGTAATGAAAGCCTTAGAACTAACTGTTCAAAAATTATGGCCTAGGTTAACGTTTGAAAAAAATTGGCCAAACTCCAAGGTCAAGAGGTCAAATATGTTGTTTCCCAAAGTTCTTGTCTCAAGGAATACACATGTGATAAAAATGAAAGTCAAAGTTCCAATCTATCAAACATAACGGGCAGAGTTTTTGTGGACAAACATAGAAATAGATTAACAGACAGACAGACAGAACAAAAACATATGCCCTCGAACCTTGGATTACATGGTTAAAAATATAAACTTCTCTTCAAATAAATATATATCTTTAGAAATGATGAAGATTTGCTTAATGGATAAAATGATAGACACATTTACATGAATTTCACAACAAAATAATTAATGTTTACTTTCGACATAAATCATTATATAAGCTAGCATTTAAAAATAAAAAAAAATACTGCTTATTCTGATCAAGAAGTAATACTGCAATCAATACAAAAGGCTTTTGAAATTGCAATCAACTATAATATATAGATAGTAATCACTGTGTTTAGTACATTGGGAATTATTGATTGAAAACAGTTTTTTCTAATTCTTATAATATGCTCTGATTATTCGGCACTGTTGATGCATCAACAAAAGAAAATATATAATTGTTTAATTATCCCGGAAGAAATAGTAGAAAAGATATATGAATCTGGTCAGAGTTTAAATCTTCCTGTTGTAATAAAAAACATCTCAACTTTGCATTTTAGTTCGCTTGCATAATACGTCTATATTGTATGTAGTTATTGTTTAACTATACCGGGAAAAATGGTAGCATAGATATATGAATCTGTTTTGGGTTTTTCCTGTCGTAAAAAAAAATGATTTCCACGTTGCATGTAATGATACTAATTACATCTACCAGGAGTTTCTGAGTCACTCTTCCCCACAAAAACCTAAATATCTAAATAAACTGACCAAGATTTAATTCTGCGCCATAGACTGAGATTACACATTTTTAATTCCATTGCAGAGTGAGCGAACAAACAAAGAATTGAAATAATATTGGAAATCGATAATGAATTGAACAAAATTTTCAGTCCAAAGAGGAGAACGAGACAAGTCTTTATAACTGTCATTGTAATGTTGGTGTCGTTGGACTTACAATGGCATGTTGTCTCAGGTACATGTAAATGGCAAGGCAATAGCAAATATATATATAATAGCTAAATGCATTGAGTCAAATGCTGACTGATGTTTTTCATACTTACTGCTAGTCCATTATTTATACACTGATCGACGACGGATTTTCCCAATTTTCCCGATCATGAGTTAGCTGATTAAAGCGAAATGAAAATAACAAAACTTTGACCAGGATTTATCATTAAGACCTTACTACATGAATAATAATTATGAATTTGACTCCCTTGCAAGCAATCCTAAATACTCGGTCATTTCTGTGACCATACTGTTATTTCTCCCTTGGAAAATATCCGTGTTGTTACAAATGCATTGTGTTTGGTTTTGTACACATGTATCGGTCTATCCCCTTGTGAATGCTCCTTTCAAATACCATTTTTTCAGACATTTAAGCATGCTTATGTTCATGTTGTAGAAAAAATATTAAATGGTGTCGTTGAATACTGTAAACCAATTTTTTTTTCGCAACGACTTAATTTCCCTATTTACTAGGGGTGAAGTCCTTCGCGACGATTAATTTTCGCGATTAAGCTTTTAAGCTCACCTGAGCCGAAGGCTCAAGTGAGCTTTTCTGATCACATTTTGTCCGGCGTCCGTCTGTCCGTCTGTCCCTCTGTCTGTCTGTAAACTTTTTACATTTTCGACTTCTTCTCAAGAACTGCTGGGCCAATTTCCACCAAACTTGCAACAAAGCATCCTTGGGTGAAGGGGATTCAAGTTTATTCAAATGAAGGGCCAAGCCCTCATTCAAGGGGAGATAATTGGGAATTAGTGAAAATTTAGTGGTATACTTTAGAAATCTTGTCCTCAAGAACCACTGTGCCAGGAAAGCTGAAACTTACATGGAAGCATCCTCAGGTAGTGTAGATTCAAGTTTGTTCAAATCATGACCCCCGGGGGTAGGGCGGGGCCAAAATGCCGACCAAAATTTTACATAGAAATAAATTGGAAAATTCTTAATAAATCTTCTTCTCAAGAATGACAAAGCCATATTTCATCATATTTATATGGTAGTGAAAAAAGTTTTTTTCAAATCATGACCCCCGGGGGTAGGGCGGGGCCAAAATGGTCGAACAAATTTTTACATAGAAATATAAAGGAAAATTTCTAAAAAATCTTCATTTCAAGAATGACAAAGCCATATTTCATCATATTTATATGGTAGTATCCCCAGGTAATATTGATTCAAGATTGTTCAAATCGTGACCCCCGGGGGTAGGTCGGGGCCAAAATGACCGACCAAAGTTTTACATAGAAATACATAGGAAAATTCGGTAAGAATCTTCTTCTCCAGAATGACAAAGCCATCATTCATCATATTTATATGGAAGCATCCCCAGGTAATATTGATTCAAGTTTTTTTCAAATCATGACCCCCGGGGGTAGGGCGGGGCCAAAATGGTCGAACAAATTTTTACATAGAAATATAAAGGAAAATTTCTAAAAAATCTTCATTTCAAGAATGACAAAGCCATATTTCATCATATCTATATGGAAGCATCCTCATATGATCAGGTATCGTAGATTCAAATTTGTTCAAATCATAACCCCCGAGAGTAAGGGCGGGGCCAAAATGGCTGACCAAAGTTTTACATAGAAATAAATAGGAAAATTTTTCAAAAATCATCTTTTCAAGAATAGCAAATCCACGATTGGTCATGGGACTACTTCTGGATTGAAACTTTTCAATACTCCCTTCTCAAAGAATATTCATAAGCCCCGCCAGCAGATCGAAAACGAGGCTAATGTCGGTACCAGCAAAGGAACATGGCGGCCGTTGGTCATGATAAACATTGTTGTGTGCTTTTTTGCAACGGTAACGGCCGTATTCACAAGGAATATTATAACTAGGAGACTTATTGTTCACAGAACAATAAGAGGTCTTTCCACCTTCTTTGAACTCTGTTTTATATCTGACTCCTAAAAATTAAATTCCATGAAAAAGAAACCAAAATCGTCTTAAAGTATAGAAAAAAATGAAAATTTAAAAAAAAAAATGACCTTGACCTTTGACCTTGAAATAATATTCAAGGTCAAAGGTCAAGGGTCACAATGCAATTGACCCCATGCTTCTACCACTTATAGTTTTCATGTTATAAGGTTTAATAGTAAGTACAAAAAAGCTAAAGGGCAATAACTCATATAAGGGGTCCTCAAATTCTTTTGCACTTATACAATGAAGTTAGGTCTAAAGACCCTTAAGACATTAATGAAGGTTTGGTGTCTGTAGGGTCTACAGTTTCGGAGGAGTAGCGATAACAAGGTTTTTTGCACAAGGGGCAATAACTTTTAAAAGGTTTAATCTTAGGGGACAAAAATGAAATCTTTGAAACAGTTTTAAGAGTATATATCACTGATGCATAGACATTAAGTATATGTTGAAAGACAACAGAGATACAAAAACAGCTAATTTTCTCATTTTTGGAATGACCTTGACCTTTGACCTTTACATGAATTTTAAGGTCAAAGATCAATGAATCTTATGCAGTTTGTCCCATGTCTCTACGACTTCTTGTTTTGAAAATTTTTAATTATTTGTAAAATTCAAAGAGTATCAGGGGCAATAACTCACTGAAGGGGTCAATGAATACTTTCGCAATGAATCAATGAAGTGTATACTAAAGTAGTCAAAGACATTAGTGAAGGTTTCATTTCTCTACTGTTTATGGTTTCGGAGTAGTAGCGATAACAAGATTTTTTGCGAAAGGGGTAATAACTCCGAAAGGGGTCATAGTTCATATATGCAGGGTCAACTGCAAAAATCTTTTACGGAGTACATTCTTATGAAAATAAAATCTTTTCGATAAATCTTGAAACTCAAAATCACACGGCGGAAAAATAATAAAATAATAAGAAAAAGGAAAACTAGGAGACTTATTGTTCACAGAACAATAAGAGGTCTTTCCACCTTCTTTGAATTTTAAATTTGTTTTATATCAGACTACTAAAAATTAAATTCCAAGAAAAAGAAACCAAAACTCCCTTAATGCATAGAAAAAATGAAAATTAAAAAAAAAAGAATGACCTTGACCTTTGACCTTGAAAAATATTCAAGGTCAAAGGTCACAATGCAGTTGTCCCCATGCTTCTATGATTTATAGTTTTCAAGTTATAAGGTTTAATAGTAAGTACAAAAAACTTAAAGGGCAATAACTCATATAAGGGGTCATCAGAACCTTTTGTACTTATACAGTGAAGTAAGGCCTAAAGACTCTTAAGACATTAGTGAAGGTTTGGTGTCTCTACAGTCTACGGTTTCGGAGGAGTAGCGATTACAATGTTTTTCGCCCAAGGGGCAATAACTTTTTAAAGGGTTAATCTTAAGGGAACAAAAATGAAATATTTAAAATAGTTTTAAGAGTACATATTATTGATGCAAAGACATTAAGTATATGTTTAAAGACAAAAGAGATATGAAAAGAGCTTAATTTCTCAAATTTGGAATGACCTTGACCTTTGACCTTTGCATTAATTTCACGATAAAAGGTCAATGAATCTTATGCAGTTGATCCCATGTCTCTATCACTTCTCGTTCTGAAAATTTTTAATTATTTCTAAAATTAAAAAAGTTTCAGGGGCAATAACTCATTGAAGGGGTCTATGAATACTTTCGCAATGAATAGATTCCAGACTCCTCTTAATTAGTCGAAGACTTTAGTGAAGGTTTCATATTCCTATGGTTTATGGTTTTGAAGTAGTAGTGATAACAAGGTTTTTCGCACGAAGGGCGATAACTTTTAATGGGGTCAATCTTACGGAATACCAATTTAACCTTTTAAATAGTTTTAAGAATACATATTAATGATGCTAAGATAGTTTGTATATGTTAAGAGACAAAAAAGATATAAAAAGAGCTTAATTTCTCAATTTTGGAATGACCTTGACCTTTGACCTTTGCAATAATTTCATGATCAAAGATCAATGAATCTTATGCAGTTGGTCCCATGTCTCTACGACTTGTCGTTTTGAAAATTTTTAATTATTTGTAATATTCAAAAAGTTTCAGGGGCAATAACTCATTGAAGGGGTCACCGAATGCTTTCACAATGAATAGATTGAAGAGTCTCCATAATTAGGCAAAGCCATTGGTGAAGGTTTCATACCTTTACGGTTTACGGTTTCAGAGGAGTAGCGATAACAAGGGTTTTTAGCACAAGGGGCAACAACTTTTAAAAGGGTCAATCTTAGGGGCCAAGATTTATATCTTCTAAAGAGTTTCAAAAGTACATATTAAAGACATAAGATAGATCGCATATGTTTAAGGACATAAGAGCTATTAAGAGAAATTTATTTCTCATAATTGGAATGACCTTGACCTTTGACCTTGAAATGAATTTAAAGGCAAAAGGTCATTGAATGTTATGCAGTTGGTTTGATGTCTCTAAGACTTTTCGTTTTGAAAATTTTTAATTTTTAGTAAAATTTATAAACTTTCAGGGGCAGTTACTCATTGAAGGGGTCAAAGAAAACTTTCGCAATGAATAGATTGAAAAGTCTCCTAAATTAGTTGAAGACAATGGTGAAGGTTTTATATCTCTACGGTTTACGGTTTCGGAGGAGTAGCGATAACAAGCTTTTCGGTGAAAGGGGCAATAACTGCATAAGGGGTCTAAGTTAAAACATGGGGGGTCATTTTTCGGAATAACTTTGAATATCCAGTATCATGAACTATAAATTTTTTCGATAAGTCTTACGGTGTCAAAACATAAGGTAAGAAATAAAATAAAAAACAGAAGCATTTCAAGAGGTCTTTCCACAGAAAGGTGGAAAGACCTAAAAAGAAACAGAAGGAAATCAATAGGTCTTTCCACAGAAAGGTGGAAAGACCTAATTACACAAAATTCCGACTCGACCCGAAATCAGGAAAGCTTGGATTCAAGCGATCAGACGAGATCCAGGGCCTTATTTACCGTAATTATGCATTCATATTTTATCAAACGTCATGGCATTGTCGAGGTTCAATAATATCTCCACCCATGTCGAATGAGGTAATGACAAATTTATATGAACAAATACACTGTATATTTTCTGTTTTCCTTATGGCACTATGAACACCCAAGATTTAGTAGGACGAACTATTTATAATTTGTATAATCCTATAAGCATGGATAAATAGAAATTACTTGAACGCGTGTGAGTGTATGTAATATTAAACAATAATATGATATTGTATACTACGATTAATTCAGTCATTGTTGACTTCAATTTTTTTTTCATTAGTTCCAATCATCCTTGACTAAATTAGTTTAATAGATTAGAGTGCCCATATGTAAGTTATGCAATATATATTTTATATCAGTACACTTGCTAGGATACTATGAACATTGTCAGTCCATATTGTGTGTACTGATAACTGTACAAGAACTGGTCTGAATCATGAAATTATCAAAAGCAAGTCCTGTGATTTGAGTGATATTGCAAAGATAAATTATTTTCTCATTGATATACAGAAACTGTTGTCTTCTCAGTGAAGTTCTCACGACATTTCAAGCCAGATAATTTTAAATTGACCCCAGTCAGAAAGACATTTAAACCAGAGAGTGTTCCATTAGTATTTAATTGGGCTAAGGAGACGACACCAAGGAGACTAATCCTGAAACACCTCCTCCCAGAGAAAAGACAAAAATTGGAAGGTGATGTACATAATGCAGACCCCTTACTACAACACCTGAATATGGAGACAGGTAAACAAAACTCATTAATAGATAAAGCAAATAGATGTACATGTATTTATACATAATTTGAATTAATAGAGACGTTAAGCAGATGACTGTGTAAGTCTAGGAGTAGCTACGGAAATAGCATAATAATTAATTTATTGCGATTTATGTCATCAGTTTTGAATACTGCGTAGTTCTACAAGTTCTACACAACATGTATATTCGCAAGTACACATAGATGAAAACTTGTACTTTTTAAACTCAAACTACAGAATATATGTATTTTTCAGCCGGTGTTTGGTATGAAGTTGAGAACTTATTACGTAAATCCAATGTATCTTTTTTTTTATATCTTTGTCATAGATTAATTTGATACAGATGGATTTTAAAGTGCCTTGTTGAAGTGACGTTTTACACGTACCGGTACACGTGCAGTTTGTTAAACAGAACACAATGATACTGATAGTTACACTTGAAAAATCTCTCCTACGTTTACACGTACTAATTATGATTAGACGAGCATGGTCAAATGCTTAACCTCTCTAATATCTCAAACTTTTCACAATCTGCAGGACAGCTAATATTTTAGCTTTTTGCTAAATGAAAGTATCAAATGCATACATGCCAACTTTGCTGATATGGTAATTTTGAAAAAACTAGAAATGCATTAAATTTTTTTGATGAGTTTTCGGAAATCAACATGTACATGTATATTGTATTACATGCACTACTATCACAGTAATTGAGTTATTTGTTCTATCTTTACTGAAATGTCCATATTAAGATTTTTGTAGTTCCTCTGCTGGACAGACTGAAGCTGATTCTGGATTATCATATATGAGAATTTTTAATCATTTTCAAAACATTATTCAGTTGACAAGCTGTGAATAAAATTATTCAGTTTGCAATTGCAATATTGTATTTTGGATGATTTAATTAAGCATCAAATTTGCTGGACAACATGAGAAGATTATCTTGTCTTAATGATTACAGTATATTCAAGAAAGGTGATCAGTAAGTAAATAACATTGTACAACAGAATTAAATCCAGAATTATGTCTTTTTTTCAAACACATTTTTTTTTAAACTGAATTTGGGAACTCGTATTTGATGAAAAACAAACGAACAATGAGCAAAATTTGCGATATATTATTTATCAAATTAAATAGTGATAAAAAAGAAAAGAAATATCAAAAGTTTAGCTTCTATGTTCAACCATACATCTTGATCAAGATTCACTAGCTCCAAGTGGGACTCCTTCCGTGTCCACACAAAAACGTTACACCACTCTAGCCCTTTTACAGCCAGCTGCATCATGATCTGATGGTAAGACTTGTTAGTCTCTTATAGTCTGTATCCAGTCTCATCCTTTTTTAAGAATATGCAATCTGACACCTGATTTACTGGACACTTGATTTCCAGTAATCCGTTTGAGGGATTAAGGGAAGGGTACTATAATTCACAGTCTGGTTAAGCTGCCAACCAAGGTGACCATGGGTTTACTACTAGTCCCGTGTCATCTCCTCAATGTCTGATGCCTGTTCTTTAGTCAAACTTACTGCATTCAGTTTCAAATTTTTGGGGTAATCTAATATTACTGATAAATTATTTACCATGACATTTTTTTTACTGGCAGGGTAGGAAAGTCCTCACAATCCAAAACGTTCAGCACATACTCACTGCTTATCCTCTGCTGAAAACAAATATGTGAGCCACAGGAAAACTTTCAAAAGCTTTTGTCGGTGTCTTTTGCCTGGTCTTTAAGGTCAATGATGGACATTAGCAGACACGACTTGTCATTGGCAGCGACTTGACAATGGCAGCTAAGTTATGACACAATTCAGACAAAGGAAGCACACTATTTTCATCAGAAATGGGGTTGTAAAGAGTCGAGTGGATTCCTCGGGGTTATTTGTAGGGTTTCTGGGAATCATAACCAAAATAATATGCTGTCAGATGTACTTCCACATATTTTCTAACCCCTGGGTATTTGCCATGTCTAAGGCAGTGATGTTTTTGCAATATCGTGGGGAACTGATTTCATATTTGTTCTTTTCATATGAGCTTAGCAATAGAGTAGGCCAAAAATGTGTCGACGTGAGGCAGATCATCCAATGGCACACAAACATTTCGTGTAATCTCGATCATAAGTTGGCCCTTCTTTCAAAATTATCGGAAATAAATCAAACATTTTATTTTGTATCGACAAACATATCTACATGTATTATGAATTATGAAATTCAACTACATGTAATATATTTAATTTATTTACATTCTATATTCATGATAATATATTTTACAGGACCAGCCTGTAGTAAAAAACATTAATGATAATAATGAAATATTAATTATTTAATATAATATGTTTAAATAAACATTATTTAAACAAGTAACACTGCTTAATTGCCTCTCAATGTACAGTACCGACCAGACCCAACCTGACACGAAGCAGTCCCAGAGCAGTCCCGGGGACTGCTATCTGGGACTGCTAAAGCAGTCCCACAGCGGTCCCAGAGCAGTCCCACAGCGGTCCCAGAGCAGTCCCACAGCAGTCCCAGAGCGGTCCCAGCAGTCCCAGCGGTCCCAGAGAGCAGTCCCAGCGGTCCCAGAAAGCAGTCCCAGTGGGCGGGGTTTATTAATTTACTGGGCGGAGCTAACTCAGAAATGAGATTTCCAATAAACAATGGAACTATAAAAGGCAGTAGAAATTGATTCTGGGTAGTATGCCAGGAATTCTTACATGTACCCGAAGGTCATTTGTGAACAATACGCGCATAGAAATTGAAATTGTAATATTTATTGGAGGAAGAAGGCTTTCACACCTACATGTACATATATGAACAACACCGAACATGAATATTTAATCACAATTATCGGGTATATTTATTTAATAATAATTTTTTGATTGATACTGCTTCCCATATTTGTTTTTATACAGAAAATAAAATGTGAATTAATTATTTTCCACCAGAATAAGCTTTAAATAGATCTTATCATTATATGGCCAATTTCCATACTATCGGGATACGCTAAAGGAATATTTTTAAGTATTGTGGCTTTTAAAAAATTCTTCCTAAATTTTGCCAAGTATTATTTTTCAGTCATGATTATTTTTACTGACATGTCAATGTCAATTATCGTTAATTTCTCTAGATCTATAAAACTCAGTTTCAAGTGTTTTATTTATAAATGTTAGAGTGTACATCTGTAAATCACCAGAATGGAAGTATGTTCAAAATTAATTAATCCCGAAAGAAATTCATACACATTTCATTTCCATGTACCACATTTTTTCACATTACATAAACTGAAATTAGAGTCATTGTTTACCAGTATGTTCAATGATGTGTAACGCTGATACAAATGCCCAAATAATTTCCATTGATTTTCTGCCCAAAGGCGATTGAAACCATGCGTTTTGAAACCATTTAATAAACATTAATCGGCCGGGTAAACACTAGCAAAACAAAGAAAGAAATAAATCACAATTCCCGGCATTTTCAATTTTTTCTTTTAATAAATGTACTCTTTTAATAAATTGTTTATAAATTTAAAGCTACCGGTTATTCATTAATTACTTTCCCAATGATTATTCACATTGATTATGTTACGGAAGCATGGTAGCATAATTTTATTTTATGGTCATTTTATAAATTGTTATGTTTTATTTGAGGGTTACATTGAATACTCCTTTTTAGCGTGGTCTTTGAAAAACGTTTAGCTTTTTTCAGTCAAGAAATCTTATATTTAACTGTAATGATTATTTTAAAATAGGACCAATGCAAATGTTGAGTAAATAATTTTACATTAGATAATTAAAAAAGGCACACATTTAGCTATTTTTTTTTTAAATAAACCTGTATTATATTGTTAGGGATAAAAATTTTCCCATGACTTCCTTATTTGATAATCTCTAAATATCTAATTTTTTTTTATTTATTCTAAACTATAATACATTAATTTGTGTAAGTATACAGTCCCTGAAAATATTAATTAACTATAATAATCTCTACTTATTAAGAGAATGTAAGAAATCCTTGCCAATTAAACAGTTTAAACTCATCTCTACTGCAAGTAAACAATACAACAGGGAGCCTGCAAATTCAGAATACACAAGGGGGAGGAGCTATCACTGTCACTCAGAACCTTTTTCACACATGAGTGAACAAAGCAGTCCCAGAAAGCAGTCCCAGGGACAGCTGGGACTGCTGGGACTGCTTTTCAGAGCAGTCCCACAGCAGTCCCATAGCGGTCCAAGAGCAGTCCCACAGCAGTCCCACAGCAGTCCCACAGCAGTCCCGGGGACTGCTTTCTGGGACTGCTTTGGTGTCAGGTTGGGTCTGGTCGGTACTGGACCTCTAAATAATAATTCACTGGGATCTGAAGGCCTCAGCTCTACCCAGACAGCCATCACCCATCTTATAAACTACAACATAAAATATTTAATAAGGCATGTTTGTTGAGAAACTTCCAGTCATTTTATTCACTCATTGTGTGTAATGCAGGTATTTGGAAAATATATATCTTTAATATCGATGTGGAAGCCCCAATGTTTTATGATATTGTGTTTTATCTACATTTACAGCCTAGCTGACACTGTGACAGTTAACATTTCAGCCTGCAGATGTACATATTCAATGATAAACCGCATTCAGTTTTCATGTGACAATATTTATATTTAATGAATGAATTATATATCACATTATCAGCTGAATTTACTTCCAATAAAATGGAGGAAAAACGGAACCGGCCTCCGATTTACTATGACATCGTCCCGCCCCCTTCGAGGGAAATTTTTTCATGTGTCATGATGTGATGTTTACATACCTCTAATGTCGGTGATATATTTCTCGCTAAAATATTTATATCCTTTTGATATCTCTTTGGTGTCTAAACTAGTACAGTTTTTCCTGATAGTTTCTTCAACAAAAGAGAACGAAACTGTCGGCACTAAACCAAGATCGCTTGTAGCAAACATTGTGTCAACTTATATTCTCCGCCTTGTTGTTTACTTCGATACGTACCGACCTTAGCCTCGTTTTCGATGCGATATGAATATTCATTAAGATCTCATTAAGAAAGGAGTATAATAAACCAAATTCTCCTTTTCCTAGCCACAATGCTCAGGTCAGCGATGTGGCCCATGGGCCTCTTGTTTTAATATGTATTTAATGTACACAGAGACCTTGAAGACCGGTTTCCGGCGATAAATATTCGCGATTATGAGGCTTTCTCGAACTACACGAAAATTTCTCGCTCGCGAATAAAAGTTGGTTTACAGTGTATTCTTTGAAAACGTACAACTTACTTTATTGTTTCACTATTGGCCTACCTATACATATATATCAAAATTGTGGGGTTTTTTAAATAGCCTTTTCGCTTTTTTACAATGCCTACGATCATATAAATGCAAAAAATTTGTGGAAAAGTGGCAAATTACGTTTGAACAGTTCAGATGACCTTGGAGTTTGACCTACCTTTCAAATACTTATCCTTGACCAGATCTTTTGAACAGGTCTTTTCCGAGGGATTTCATATTTTATGATCGTATTTCTTGTGAGGAGACCCTACTTTTGGTACCAATAAATTTAATTTGCATTTAAGGTCTTTCCACCCTTACAATTTCAATGGTTCAAAGTAAAAAATTAAAACTTGTTTATTTTCATTTCATGTAATTTAAATTTACCAATTATTGCAAAAAGGTTGGTTGTCATGTTATTTAAGATATGAGATATATATTAACAGAGGTATATGTTAACATAAAAAATCGTATTTTTTGTCAACAATATCATAAAAATCATGTAGAAACTGGTTCAATGCAAAATTTTAATGCTGAAAGTTCCAAAATACTTGGTACTTTTAAGAAAGTTTCGAAGTTTGAATATCAGGAAAACCAGCACAACAAAGAATGAATATACTTTAGAAGGAGTTATTGCCCTTGTCAAAAGATTTTTAAAGGATTGAATCATGTTCAAAAAAAGAAAATATACATTTTTTAGATTCTGTTACTTAACAATATTTATCATCAGACCTATTGAAAAGCCTTCTTTCTAAAGATATCGTTCTATTTGATATTTGTTTTCAACAAAGTCTTTTAAAGTGTCAAAGTTATCACTATAGTAAATCAAAGTTTTAAGTAACTATAGTTTACTATAGTTAACTATAGTATTTTTTTGTTAGGGACGGACACTACATGTGTTCGATATGTAAATCGCAAACATTTTGGCTGTCAGGTATAATGAATTGTATATTAATTTCTAGGTTTTTATACAAGTGATACCAGATTTCCTTAAATAAGTATTCTGATATGTGATAAACTTGACAGAGTCTTTTGTTCGAGCGAGTTGAAGGTGGTATGGGATACCAGATGAACTTTCTCCTAAAATACTGTAAACGTATTAAATTTGTATGTGTGTTCTTTTAAGAGGCTTTGGCGGAACCCAGCAACCGCTAAATCAAGTACAATGCTAATTCTCTTGAATATATACATGTAATTAAGAAAATGAAGAAATGCACAAAACACAGCTACGGCACCTTATTCAAAAAAAAGTTTCCGCCAAATATCATACATGTGAAAATATAATACATTTACAGTATTTCTTTACATAAATTTTAAGGATTTGAATAAATCCAACTTTTCAATGTGATTTAAAGTAATTTTAATTATTTTAAATATTTTTTTTTTCATCAAAAACACAAAATTATATTTATGCCCTTCTGCTTCATTAGCATTTTTCTTTGTTTCATTTTCCCTTTAAGTTTCCTGAACAACACCGTTTTAATTGGGCAAGATAATATTACTTTTTCTTTTGGGTAACTGGAAATATTCATTTACATGTATCATGCTTCCTCTGTTTTCCTCCTCTTTTCCTTCAGTTAAAAAAATACATTTTATTTTGTTCTAGAAAGTCAATTTAATATGCAGAAAACCATTTATATTAAATTGAATGGAGTTTAAGTTTTTAGACAACTGAGATGCAAACTCCTTAATTTTGGAATGTATGATGGATTAATAAAATGGCTCCTTGTTGATTTTGTACTTCCGCTTTGAGTTGCATTTTAAATTCAAATCGCAAAATCAGGATCGTGAAGGTGTTTTAAAAATTATTTTGTCTTTAAATATAAAAATCGAGAATAAGATGAAAATATAACATTGTTGATAAATCTGTTTTCTAAAAACATCAACTTTACAAAGACTTTAAAGAGTTAAAAACTTTCCATTCCTCTCTATCTCTAATATCTCAAGTAATACCAAGAGGCAACATGGGTATATTGTTTTCAAAGAACTGAAAATATATAAATTCTAAGCAAAAAAAAAAACAAAAACTTAACGATGAATCACTGTAAGGTTTCAGTCTGAGAGAATTAAGGCCTCATTTGCTTTAATGAAAAATTAAACATATGGAGATAACGAACAGTACTGTAGATTCATTATTTTTCGCGAGTTCTTATTATTGCAAATTGGCTCTTTAACGTCAAATCTCAAGAATAATGATTCACGTATTGACGGTTGATCAAGAGATTTTACATAAATTTTAGCAACCTAAAAATAAAGGCGAGTGATATAATTTCGCGTGCGGCGCTTCTTACACGATGACTAAATCCATTACTTTATTTAGGAATTTAAAGTATTCAAGATCAAATGTCTTTAAACAATACAAAATACAATGTAGAAACAGAGCAAACGCGGACCTCCAAATCATCGGAGGTGTGCTCATGTGCCATGGAGGAGTGAGCATCCCTGCCGACCGGTCACACCCGCCGTGTGCTCCCTGTCATAATCGGGAAATTACGGAACAATCTGTCTTCAATTCTGTATATAAGTATTAGAGTAACAATTAGTATGAAAAACATCAGTCAGCTTTTGACTTAACCAGGATGTATTATAAACGCGAGGACTTTAAGTTTTAAATGGTCAACGACCCTTTAAGTTATTTATGCAGCAAAATACCTTCATCAGCTGCAAACGGATTTTATATATATCTTAGCTGATTCGATATGAAAAACCATGTTCTTCGTTTAAACAATTTCTAATAAGGGGAAAATTTTGACAAATTGATAAAACAAGAATAACAGCAGTCTCGTTTAATAAAAGTCATCATTTTGTAAGCTCTATGATCGATACAATGGCCCTGTCAGCAAATACAATCATTTAATGAAATGCTGACTGATGTTTCTCATACTTATTGTTAGTCCATTGTTTAAACAGTGAATTGACGCCTGTTTTTTCCCGTTATTTTCAAATCATGACAAGGAGCACACGGGGGTTTGACCGGTCTACAGGTAATGCTCATTCCTCCATGGCACCTGATCTCACCTCTTATGTTTTAGGTATTTGTTCCTTCCTTTTTGTTTACATTTTTGAAAAATAGATTTTTGAGCTTGAATGCTGTTTGATATCTCCATTTATTTCATACTTATTCGATGAAAATTTTGATCAAGTCAGGAAGGGTGCTCAATTATGAAATTGTTCCCTGTAAACACGATGGACATCATTCTTTCTACCTAATTATCAAGAATGTTATATAACTAACTTAAGAAACTCATACAACATCTCAAGAAAAGCCCTTTTCACTCTTTATTTAATATGAATTTTCTAATTTTTTTTCAAATAATTTGTTCATTTATTCATTGATATTTCAATTATATTTCAAAGAACAAATAACTTAAATGCGATATAAGTGATGTAAAATTAATAAATAGTATGTGAATATACGATTGTTGCAATTAAAGTAAAATAAATACCTTTATCAATAAATATTGCTTTTTTATATTACTGCATTAAAACACTGAATTACTTAATATTAAGTAAAAACGTGAAACTATAGCAAAATTTAGTAAACTTTTATTAACTACTACACAGTATTACCTACAAGAAGGTGCTTTCGAAAGGTACGTCATATTTCGTCCTAAAATATCTTAGAACTAATTATTGACTAAGACATATGTATAATAATATATCAGGTCTCTCCAACATTTGAAATTTTACTGTTTTGCATGAGTGTTTTTGTGATCTAATTGGCAACTGAACCACTAATCATAGTGTTATATGAAACGGATTTTGAATACCCTAAAGGTTATCTAATTTAATGAAATTTACATCTTTAAATTTTTATGACAAATTTTCAAAGATCCCAAAATTTGAAAAATCGAACTGATATTCTTTTCATTAGGTATTTATTAATAAAATTCATTTCATTATAAAACCTAAGCATACCAAATTGTGACTTGGAATAATTGCTTCCCTAACATATTTGATAGTAATACTTACAGACCCTAAACCGTGCTACTACACCTCAGAAACGAACCGTACCGTTCCGTGCAGAAAGCATACCGTACCGTGAGCAAAGCGTACCGTTCCGTGCACAAAGCGAACCGTTCCGTGCAGAAAGCGTACCGTACCGTGAGCAAAGCGTACCGTTCCGTGCACAAAACGTACCGTACCGTTCTTAAAGCGAACCGTTCCGTTCACAAAGCATACCGTACCGTCCACAAAACGTACCGTTCCGTGCAAGAAACAACCGTACCGTTCTTAGGTTAATTATGCAAACCACGCCCCCAATGATTTTTGAATCGTGTAATGACCAAATAAGTCATTTTGGTTTATTTCTCGCTACGGCGCCTATGAAAGGAGGACAGAGGTTGTGTCTGCCTGTTCGAAACACCATTATCAAGTATCATGCGTCTTGGCCTTCAACTGAAAAAATAAAGACACTACTCGAAGCAAACTATAGCTACAACTTTAAAACAACTAGACAGAGTGAGACGATTCCTTATTTGCTATAAATTAGATCAACTGGTTGTGTGTTGTGATCAAAGGTACAGTACAGGCCACGAGTTTTTTTCCCGCAACGTACGGGGCACAGTGAACTTTGAACAATGTCGGCGTCTTTGAAGTCTTTCATTTTCTTTATATTAGCAAATTAAATCAATTTCTTTTTGAAATATTAGTTGCATTTAAATATTCGTAATATAACTATACAGATATTTAAACTAATATTATAAGATGCCCCAAAATTCAATATAATCGTGTTCGTGCCCGGGGAAAAAACCCTCTTTAATGTGTACATGTACATTCATGCTTCATAATCCTATAATTATATTTGACATAAAAATAGGTTCAATAGACTATAATACCACTAAGATAGAACACACTTTCATGAATTAATTCCCTGAATTGTCTCTACTTTTGATTTAAATTTTGCTCATTTAAATTATTAAATCTTATCACATACTTGTAAGATCGTTTTTCTCGTAAGTATGCAATCATATATGTAGTACATATCAGATGCGTGATTTTACAAATAATTTTTTTGTAAGAATTTTAAAACATATATAAACTGTCTAAAGTAAAACTTAAAAAAGAACCATATTAGACTCTCACATTAATTCTGTTAAGATTTTTACAATAGGCGAATCATTGGTGCAGTTATACTTACACTGAAGATCTGCAATCATGTAAAATATGGATTAAAATATTACATGCGGTAAACATGAAGATTTCTACTGAACTGACAGAGATGATAATCTTGCTAGCACGCTGCATATAAAATTTTCCAGCCGAATTTCTGCAAAGTGCAGTATAAATATTACTTCATTCTGAAATACAACTCATGAAAAATAAAAAAAAACAGTTTGCGAAAAAAATAAAGATATTATAAGGTTTGTTACACTGTATCCCCATCCCTTTTGCAAAAGCAATACGAATTAGCTGGTTAAAAATTCTTTAGAAGTCTGCAAAATGGTACGTTGTTGTAAATAAAAAAAAATCAAAATCTACAGGAAACATCCTTATTAGTGTCTGAAAAAACATAATTTACTAAATCAAATGAAATTTAAAAAAAATATTAATCCTCTTTCAAGCCATACGAGTTATGTTTGTTACCCCCCCCCCTCCCCCTCTCTTGAGGGCAATACTTATGCAACTTTATGTGACTTTAAATTGTGCTTTGAAAAAAAAAAGAAAATTATAATTGGGGATACATGCTTATTTTTTCTGAGAAATGATAATTTAGGAAGTAAATTTGTAATCAGTGTGGTGGTGAAACCTGGAAGATGAGTTTGCTGGATGTCAGTTGAATGATTAAATACACTTGATGTGGTCAGAACTAAATATTTTGAAAGGTGTGTTAAACACACGCCGCCTCCGACCCTCCGGCTGTGACCCAATATATTTTTTAAACAGGTGTGAACTATGAACTGACCATAAGAATGTTTCAAATTGGAGAAATTCTTCTTGCGTAAATAGACTTTCAGGGTCACCTAGCGTCATGCCATTTTGATTGACAGGTGATGCACAAGGATTTCATGCGTGCAGCAGCATGTACAGAAAACGGATTATTCATTGCACAATTGTTGTAAATGGGTTGATTAAATAGAATCATAGACTGATTAATTGTGACTTTGGCGATGTAAATAAAACGAAGAATGAGAATGAATACAATTTTTTTTTAAGATAATGTATTAAGGGGTTGCATTTTTCTCTCTCTGTCCCCCCCTCTCTCTCTCATTCACGAGATCGTTTTTACAGACTTTACAAGAATAAGATAACTTAATAAAATAAAGAAAAACTTATTAAAATAATTACTTAATACACTGAAGGGATTATTGATAACATAAATACTTGTCTGTGAAAAGAATTTCTGTTACGAGAAAGCGCTCGGAAGTTATTGTATTGATTTCGTGTTTCTGCCGCTGATTTTCGTATTTATTTTGTTTACTGATATTTCCCTTCTGAAGCAAACGTTTAAACGATAGATCTTCAATTTTCAAAATAAAAAACAATGTACATATCTAATCACTAAGAATAAAAATGAAGCAGGGATAGTCATTTATTTCTATAGATCAATCAATGAAAAATAATTTATATATGTGCGTAGCGTTATATGTATAGAACAAGTATATACCAGGTATATATCAATTCCTTTAAATTATGTTACAACTTTATTTTAGAGTGAAAAAATATTTCATTTTTTTTCTTTTTAAAATGAAGGTTTAGCATTACGTAAAAAATAAGCACGGAAATATATACGAGTTTTATATATATTAATACATATCTATACATAATGCCAAAGACATCGGTGGGATGATGTTTTTTCTTCCTTTAATTTTTTTTTCATTTTTCCTCCATCACCACTGTAGTGTAAATTTATGTTTAAATTGAAACTGAGAAATTAATTTGTTAATAGCGGAAATATAATTATATACGTGCATTAAGTACTTCAAAAGTCATTTAAAATGAACTAATTTTTAGCAGCCAATCAAGAATTAAAGCTAACAGGCTCCGCCCACTTCATTTGCATACCGTTTCCCAAAGCGTACCGTTCACAAAACAAACCGTCCGTGCAAGAAACGAAACGTACCGTCCACAAAGCGTACCATTCCGTGAACAAAGCGAACCGTTCCGTGCACAAAGCGTACCGTTCCGTGCACAAAGCGAACCGTTCCGTGCACAAAGCGTACCGTACCGTTCACAAAACGAACCGTTCCGTTCACAAAGCGTACCGTTCTGTGCACAAAGCGTACCGAACCGTACCGTTCAAGTGCTGTAGTAGCACGGTTTAGGGTCTGTACTAGAAAACATGTATATTGCAAATTTGCTTTATACCGGCATACACTGTAGTTATACGAATTCTTGGTCCGGATAAAACAAATTGCAGATTTAATTATAACCAATTAAATTTACAGATCCCAAGGACTTTGATATAACCTTTAATTTTTTACTGTATTTAAAATGCAAAAAGCGAGTATATCGTTACAGAAAAAGTAAAAACAAAATAGTTATCTTTGTTGCTCCATGCGTAAATCCGGGCAAGGGTTCAGACGATAATTGATTATGTAGAGTGAAGCATTACAAAGAAACCTAACTAAGGGTGAAATAAAAGTTTATTATTCAATATTTTCCAAATAAAAGTCAAAAACTTTCCTCTTGTCTAGTTTGTTTCTTTTCTCCTTCTTATTTTTTCTATCTTCATTTTTATTAAAACAACTTTCCTCTAAGCTGCATTATTTAACAAAATTGTCAATGTACATGTGACCACGAATAATTAGTGAACCTCAATATACTGAGAAACATTCGATAATCCGGTGTAATGCTGTTCATTTGTGTCATTTACTTGACTTGGATTTAATGTGGTATAGGCTGACGTTGGACGACCGGTTGCCACTACAGTTGATGAATTGCTTGTATAGTTCTTCTTGTTATTGTCAGAAGAATGTGTTCTGAAAAGAAATAAATGTCATTGATTAAAATATAGGATATTCAATCAGCTTAACTGAGGGTTATATATTCTGATTTGATGGATTTCTAGCATTTCCAAGATTACCCTTCCATTCATTTAGTACAAAATTTCGAAATAAACAACAAAATATATTCAAAGCAATACTGTACCTTTCCTTAATTCTTATAATATAGATGATTAAGAAGATGACGATTCCAGTTAATATAACGACTAGTATACCACAGATTACCACTCCAGTCAGCAGTCCTTGGTTATTCAAGGAATCTGAAAATTTAGTAATGTAGAAACTTTGAAATATAAGACTTCAGTGGATTTTTCAAAAGATAACCTGAAATTTATCTTAGAAATAAATGTGACAAAAATTGTTCTTTTTTTAAAATTAGAATCATTTTATATGCTAGTAGTTTTCTATTCAGTTTCAGACGTAAGATCTTTTTTTAAACACAAGATTAGAGGGAACTTTAAAAAACGGAATATATTATTCTTATAATGAAAAATCAGATAACTTACTTATGTCATAACCTATTTTATAGACAAGAAATTTAGCACGACATAAAATGATAAAGTAAAACTAAAAGGAAAACACACGTACACTTATATCAACAAGCCATCTACCTTTTAAACCATTTTATGATACCTTGTAAAACCAGACATTTGAATTTAGTATCAATACCTTCACCAGATATCATGCGCATGATTCTAAAATTTCTTTTGGGAAAAAAATATACAAAATATCTTTGAGGGGCTTAAATTTTACTTCGTTGGCTCAAAGAATTAAAAAGAAAAAAAAATCTGACAAAGGAACAACATCTAATTACAGAAAAAGCTATTAATTTATACCGGCAGGTGTAAGAATATAGGAGGGAGGGGTTTATTGACAATTATAATGATTACATATACTGTTTTAAAACTCTCTCTCTCTCTCTCTCTCTCTCTCTCACTCTCTCTCTCTTTCTCTCTCCAATAATAGAATGTATTGTTTCTGCATGTTCATAATAATAGATATACGAAGTAAACACCAAATTCCACCCCTGTTCCTACTCGATTCACACACACATACACTTCTAATTTGCTAACCAATGTGCAAATGCAAACCAGGAGCTTTTAATGAATCTATGCTCAGTCTTTGGAAATTAAAAGATGTTATCGGTTACATATCTAATAAGACTGACTTATAAGAAGGCACGCCAATCAAAGTTAAATTAACGTTTATAAGTACAATGTTTCCAATAAAATGTTTGAAACAGAAACCGAGCTGAAAAAAAGACACACATAGATTTAGTAATATTTGTAAACGGTGTAACGTTAGCCTAATTGTAATTGTTCTAACTACCTGGGTGATTGCAATGTTCACAAGGTTGTCAGACATTTTGGAGAGAATGTTTAAATAAATGTTTAAAATCTTGGGAGTAGTGCTTTACAGTTAAGTATTGATCGTATGGTAAATTCTTTGGACGGTATTCTTGCGGGTTTTCTTTCTACTTGCACCATTCATCACATTCTGAATGATCACCATGCAAACACATGAATGACAAGGGATCAAATCCAATTTTTTCTTCACTTGTACAGGATAGGTATTAGATTTCACAACATATACAAAGCAGCTTGTCAAATGTTTGAGAGATAAACTTGTACATTGTTAACAACGAATATTTGTGCTTTTACAAAATATAATTTTTTTCAAAAAGGAAGTAATAAATATTGGACAAGCATTTCTCTAATTTGAATATCTTTAAAGCATAATTAATTGTTTTGAAAGTAAACCCAATAAAAAAAAAATGCGGATTGATTCGTTTATCATTGTGTACAACGAATATTCGTGCTTGTACATTGTTAACAACGAATATGTCCTTTTTCAAAATTTAGATTTTTTTAAAAGGAATTAATGATGAATATTTGACAAGCATTTCTCTGATTTGAAGATCTTTAAAGCTTAATTACACATACAGATCAAAAACTATGTTTGGCTGCTTACCTGTCGCTTTCCTTTGAGGTATTTCAAAACCTGAGTCCTGAAAAAAAATTATCCAAAAGTGAAATAGATTGATAAATTGTTTGACCAAATGTTATTCACGCAAAACCATAGCACATTACATACTTATGCTTTTCAATTTTAATTAAAATCATATTTGCTTATTGAAAAAATGTATGTTATCTAAAAAAAGTTAATGAAAATCAGAAGCAATAAGGGACATAAACTTTCATGAATGTTTTGTTCTTTTATGTCTTCTCTGAAATGTGATTGTTGGTAAGTT
>NW_026930832.1:0-42662 GCF_032062105.1 Saccostrea cuccullata
CTTATTAATCATTTAATGCATGGATTTCATAAAAAAATTAAGTGTTTTATTACCCGTTTCAAAGTTCTTATCCCATAGTCAGTAAAAACAAGAGGCCCATGGGCCACATCGCTCAC
This sequence comes from Saccostrea cuccullata, assembly GCF_032062105.1. NCBI lineage: Eukaryota > Metazoa > Mollusca > Bivalvia > Ostreida > Ostreidae > Saccostrea > Saccostrea cuccullata. The sequence continues at coordinate 117 of NW_026930832.1, forward strand.
CTGAGTAACTTGGGTGCTGCAGTTCTTTACCAGATTCCCCATCTTGCTATACCTATCAGGCCCCAATACCCCCTACACTTTTATGATTTTAAAACTTTAGAATCTACACTACCCCAGGATGCTTCCATATAAGTTTCAGCTTTTGAGGCCCAGTGCTACTTGAGAAGAAGATTTTTAAAGATTTGTTCTATATATTTCTAAGTAAAACATGGATTCCCTATTGTGGCCCCGCCCTAACCCCGGGGGTCATGGTTTTAACAATTTACTATCTACACTACCCAAGGATGCTTCCACATAAGTTTCAGCTTTCCTAGCCCTGTGGTTCTTGAGAAGAAGATTTTTAAATATTTGTTCTATATATTTCTATGTAAAACTTGGATTCCCTATTGTGGCCCCGCCCTACCCACGGGGGTCATGATATTAACAATTTAATATCTACACTACCCAAGAATGCTTCCATAAAAGTTTCAGCTTTCCTGGCCCAGTGGTTCTTGAGAAGAAGATTTTTAAAGATTTGTTCTATATATATTTCTATTTAAAAATTGGATTCCCTATTGTGGCCCCGCCCTACCCACAGGGGTCATGATTTTAACAATTTAATATCTACACTACCCAAGGATGCTTCCCCATAAGTTTCAGCTTTCCTGGCCCAGTAGTTCTTGAGAAGAAGATTTTTAAGTATTTGTTCTATATATTTCTATGTAAAACTTGGTTTTCCTATTGTGGCCCTGTCAAAACCCTGGGGGTCATGATTTTAACAATTTAATATCTACACTACCCGAGGATGCTTCCATATGAGTTTCAGCTTTTGAGGCCCAGTGGTTCTTGAGAAGAAGATTTTTTAGTGACCCAACCCATTTTTTGTCTTTTCTTGATTATCTCCCCTTGTAAGGGGACTTGGCCCTTCATTTTAACAATTTAAACCCCCCTTCACCCAAGGATGCTTTGTACCAAGTTTGGTAAAAATTGGCCCATTGGTTCTTGAGAAGAAGTCGAAAATGTGAAAAGTTTACAGACGGACGGACAGACGGACGGACGACGGACAAAATGTGATCAGAAAAGCTCACTTGAGCCTTCGGCTCAGGTGAGCTAAAAAACACTTATATCTAAACTTTTAATGACTGTAAAATCAACATGCTAAAATAGAATTGTTATGTATTTTATAATAACTATAAAAACTATGTTATTTCTTTTATAAATCTATAATTACTGATCAGTTTTAATTCAAAAAAGTTAAATATAATCTTTGCTGATTAAAATTCCCATCTTTTTAGCAGAATTACAAGAAGAACTGCTTGTCCGATACGTATTGGAAGTAATTTTTCGATACGATATTTTTCTTGAATATCAATACGTATCGATATATCGATATATTGATACAGCCCTAGGCCATATGTATGATAAATGAATTTGTATACATACATAAAAACTAGAAAACTGACCAGTCAGCAAGGGCCCCGCTGAGGGGTAGAAATATAAGGGTGCAGCTCATTGAATGAAAGTTTTACTTGATTACATTTTTTTTAATATATGAAGATTATAAGTAACAACTGTATTTTTAAAATTTCAAGATAATTCCTGAATGTCCAAAAACCTGTTAAATAGTAACCTTGTATTAACATAAAACAGGGAAAACCCCATGTCTTATTAAAAAAAACTAAATTTAATGTGCATTTAAAAAAGATTTAAGCAGGTGTTTTATAAAATGCAAGCCTTCAGTGAATGCAAATATCACCCAGGGTTGACCTCAACTTCAAAACAAACATCAGTTGCAGACAAAGGTGTTCATTAATCTTCACATGACAGATTAAGATAAACCTCTAAATTTTCTGCAGCAAGCAAGATAATCCCAGGGGATTAATTGTACTGCTCTCCCATCCTTTTCTTCTATATAAATTTACAATAAGAACTTTTTTCAGCACTGACAGAATGGGGTTATTATCTGATTACCTGTTAAAATTAACAGCATTAAGGCAGCAAAAAAAAAAAAATTAAATTAAATAAATAATTAAAAAATAAAATAGTAATAATAAAAAAGGATATCTTAATATATATCTTGATTTTAGAATTCAATAAAATAATTAAATTATGTTAAATTGTTGTGTACAGTATCTTAACCAATATAAAGTATGAACATTATTTTAAATCCATATTTCAAAGAATGTACACATCATTCAAAATTGACCTTAACTTCAAAACAAAGTTCATTGCAGACAGAGGCTGGTACAGTAATTAATCTCAATGTGACAGATAAAGATCATGCTTAAGATTTTCTTCATGTGGAAGGTTAATTAATCCCAAAGGAAAAATTGCACAGCCTTCCCAGTTTACAATGGTAACATTCTCAGCAGTTATCTCTCTTTGCCCATTCATTCTTATGCATAGCTAAGGAATCTACCCCACCACCCCAGCTCCAAACCAGGAGACAAAGAGAACCAAACTTAGAATCAAAATATGTATTTCTGCCTACTGAACTACCATACCAAATTTGAACCTGATTGGGCAACCTTAAAAAAAGTTATTAGAAAAAAACAGAAAATTTGTGGACGGAAGAGTGACAGACGGACAGACAGACAGACGGACGGACAGAGTGATTAATATAGGGCACCCGCAAATCCTTGCGGGGCCCTAATAAAGTTTCAGCAGTAAAGTTATACATGTATATATAGCTTACACATATATTTTGAAATCATATCACTTTGACAATAATAAACAGTTTCAGCAGTATATTAAAAATAATTTTCTTTACTCAAAGGCACATGTATAAAGATAAATTATATTTGATGAAATATATGCAAACTGCAGTCTTTTATGCACACTTTGTATAAGTGTTTAAATGTTTACCACATATAGTTATCATATACATCTGTAATATTAAGATGCATCATGTTTTCAAACAAAAAAAATTATTTGACTGTAGAATTGTCAGCAGTGAATGGTACTTTTACACTTCTAACTTTATAATTTTTTGTATAATATATCAAGCATGAACATTGTGCATGGTCTTACCGCCTTAAACGAGGCATTTTTATAACCAGATAAAGTTGAATTTCGATTAAATTAAATGTAATGTACAGTCAGTCAGTATTACAATCTTCAAAAATAGACAATTTCCCTAAATGACACCCCCCAACACCCTACCAGGAAGTGACAGCAATGAGGGAGACTACTCTGCCTGTTTCTGACAGGAAGTGGTCTAACTAAGGAACACTACTGTGTCCTTCCAACAGAAAGTGACTTTACTAAGGGAGATTACTCTGCCAGATGCCTGAGTCTCTCATTGATTTCTTTCTCTTTTTGCAGCAGCGTGTTGGAGTATTTCTTAAAAGCCTCAAAATCCTGTGAAAAATACAAATCACTTAAATAAATGAAACACCTAGATGTATACATGTATTTATAATTTTACCTAATGTTTTAAAGATATTAAATAAATATAATAAATCGTTAATTATTCAAATGGCCATTATTTATCTTAAAAGTGCAACAGTAAAGTCTACCATACTGTAAAATTAATTTTACTGTTAAACATTCTAGCATGACAATACTTAAATTTTAATATCTAGTACTTTGAAAAAATCTACATGTATGCATTTCTATGTGACTTACCCTAATGGCCTCTTTACAACAGGTTTCTACGAGACTTATCTGACCCTACTGGCTTCTTTACAGCGAGTTTCTACAAGACTTACCCTAATGGCTTCTTTACATCAGGTTTCTACAAGACTTACCCTGATGGATTCTTTACAGTGAGTTTCTATAAGATTTACCCTAATGGCTTCTTTACAGCGAGTTTCTATGAGACTTACTCTAATGGCTTCTTTACATCAGGTTTCTATGAGACTTACCCTAATGGCTTCTTTACAGCGAGTTTCTATGAGACTTACCCTAATGGCTTCTTTACAGCGAGTTTCTACGAGACTTACCCTAATGGCTTCTTTACAGCGGGTTTCTATGAGACTTACCCTAATGGCTTCTTTACAGCGGGTTTCTATGAGACTTACCCTAATGGCTTCTTTACATCAGGTTTCTTTGAGACTTACCCTAATGGATTCTTTACAGCGAGTTTCTATGAGACTTACCCTAATGGCTTCTTTACAGCGAGTTTCTACGAGACTTACCCTAATGGCTTCTTTACAGCGGGTTTCTATGAGACTTACTCTAATGGCTTCTTTACAGCGGGTTTCAATGAGACTTACCCTAATGGCTTCTTTACATCAGGTTTCTTTGAGACTTACCCTAACGGATTCTTTACAGCGAGTTTCTATGAGACTTACCCTAATGGCTTCTTTACAGCGAGTTTCTACGAGACTTACCCTAATGGCTTCTATACAGCGAGTTTCTACGAGACTTACCCTAATGGCTTCTTTACAGCGGGTTTCTATGAGACTTACCCTAATGGCTTCTTTACAGCGGGTTTCTATGAGACTTACCCTAATGGCTTCTTTACATCAGGTTTCTTTGAGACTTACCCTAATGGATTCTTTACAGCGAGTTTCTATGAGACTTACCCTAATGGCTTCTTTACAGCGAGTTTCTATGAGACTTACCCTAATGGCTTCTTTACAGCGGGTTTCTATGAGACTTACTCTAATGGCTTCTTTACAGCGGGTTTCAATGAGACTTACCCTAATGGCTTCTTTACATCAGGTTTCTTTGAGACTTACCCTAATGGATTCTTTACAGCGAGTTTCTATGAGACTTACCCTAATGGCTTCTTTACAGCAAGTTTCTACGAGACTTACCCTAATGGCTTCTATACAGCGAGTTTCTACGAGACTTACCCTAATGGCTTCTTTACAGCGGGTTTCTGCAGAGCTCAGCTCGTCACGTAACTTCCGCACCTGTAGGTTGGCGTTTACTGTAGCTGCCTCCCTCCTACAAATACAGGGGATAAATACTTATATTGACCTGTCAACATAGGATATAAACTTGTTTTCCTATTATTATAGGATGTTATATAACAACTGTCTGTATGACTTAATTGGAAATACAGGCACTTCTTTCTGTCACCATTAATAAATTTTTAACCCATAATATAATAATAAGACAAGGTAACTTACTTGCTTTTGCAAACTGTTTATTACTATTGTCTACTAAAATAATTTATCTACACAACATGCATGCATGATATCTTTATTTTCTGTCATCTCATAACTGGTGTCAATACATTTAACTGATATGTATATTTCAGTGAATTAAGAATGACAAAAAAAGCAAGAATTTTTATTTCATGAATGGTGTGTTTTGCAAAATTACTTGATAAATAAATTAATTGTGTATAGTTACTAGGAATCTTAATTTAGTAATAAATGTACATGCATCATATTGCAAGCTTAATTTCCAGGTCACTGCTGTAATCATTCCCTTAATCAGATCTAAACACATAACATTAAGAATACTCATGCAAAGTTTTATCATGTTACAATATACAATTAAGATACTCGAGTCAAGTGCAGAAATTTAAAACGCAATTAAGAATATTTCTTTTTTCGCCAATTAACATTTAATTGTGAGTGAATAATATGGAGAAAAAATGTGAAGGAATAAACATTTCAATTCATTGAAATCACTGAATATTAAAAAAAATGTGCATTTTGTAAATTGAGTGTTTTTTGTAATTTAAATAAACTGACTGAGTGTGAGAAAAACATCAATCTGTGATTAATATCTTACTGCAAGACAAATCCTTCGTAGAAATAAATGAAAAAAGTTGAAAGATAATAATGAATAGTAATTACACTACTATAACTTATCATAATAAGTCTATGAACCAGACTGAACATTAGCCTTTGATAATTTTATATATTAATTATCTGCTGTAGAAGAATGAAATATAGGGAGATAACGAATTACAGTATTCAAGATCAAAAGACCAATAAACAATACAAAATAGGAGTGGAGCAAACATGGGACCTCTAAAACATCAGAGGTGGGATCAGATGCCATGGAGGAGAGAGCATCCCCTGCAGACCGGTCACAGATGAATAATTCTAAGACCCAAGCATGGTGGAATTTGATATACTGGAGGTAACGAAAATTTTAAAAGAAATTCATTCATTTAATATTAAATATTATCTCGAACTTAAAGAAACAGATCAAAAAGTGTTCAAAGGGATTGAAATGCCGGTAGTTGAGATGCATTTCAATATTCTGCCATATATCCCTGGTACTTGAACTACCATTTTGAAATTTTGAAGCCTTATAATTACTGAGTGAAAACATTTTCACATATAAGTAAAAAAAATTAATTGCACACATAATATTTAATTTGTTTGTTTTCTTTTCAAAATAAAACTATCTCTGATAAAAATTAGCATGTTAGTCAAGTTAATTGCAATATAAAGTCATATACTGTAAAATGTATAGATCGTTTCACGGTAACTGCGGTACTGCTCTTTTGCAGGGCAAAATGATATAGTTTGGTGAAATATGACGTAAAAGTAATTGTTAAATATACGTCATTTAATTATCTCTCAACAAAAACTTCGCCAAACGTTATTATTTTGCACTGCAAAAGTGTAGTACCACAGTTACCGTGAAGGGGCTAATTACATTTAGAATATGATATTTGGCGGAAAATTGTGTTTCAACAAGTTAGCATAGACTTGATTTAACGCTATCTGAATGTGCTAGATATAAATCTATGACAGACAAGACATTTAGCAATGTACTTGATTTAGCGGGTGATGCTAAAATCACTAAATAGAATACACCGCTAAATGTAGAAGCATGTTAGTCTGGTTAATTGCTTATTATCAATTAATCATGATAATTAATCTGATCTTACTCAAACTTCTCTTCCAGGTTCCGGATAGATTTCTCAGTCTCCTCAATTTTCTTCTGCAGCTTCTTGTTTTCTGATTGTTCTTTCTAAAGAAAAGGACAGGACTTACTCAATATGTTAAAAAAAATTGAAAGGTTTAACATGTAACTGCAAATTAATGAAATCCACTGGAAACTGAAAACATGAACATTTTTATACAGAAATTCAAAATTAAGCAATAAAAGATATGCGTGTTTGGTGATTTTAACTATTCCATTTTATAATTTACTTTTATTTTAAAGGAAAATTTTATGAAGATTTTGTATAAACTTCCATGTTGATCATGTTTACTGTGATTTACCTGTATGATTTTGCCCCTCTGACATTCTCCTGTATATAGTATGGTGATTTACCTGTATGACATACCTGTATGATTTAACTGTCTGACATACCTGTATGATTTTGCCTCTCTGCATTGCGAGATCCAACAGTTCATCTTTCTCTTTGGTTAGGGCCTGTATTCTGTTCTGGGATTCAAAATCAGCAGACTTCTTGTCGTCTAGCTGGTTTTGTAACTTGTAATTAGCACCTGTGTTAAAAAGAATATCAGCAATGTTACTAACAATGCCATATCTAGTCAACATGGAAATGGGTTCAATAAGCTGTCCAAAATCAGATCTTTGATCCATATCCCTCCCCTTCTAAATATCAAATGAATGTCTTCTTTGGAATTAAACAAGAGGCCCACGGGTCTTATAGGTCACCTGAGTATCATGTAACAACTTTCCAACAATTGAATTTGGTTCGTGTTTTAAACCAGAGGCCATGAAATTCATAATTTTGAAAGAGGCACCATTGCTTATCATAATTATACACTTAGGATGCTTACTCTAGTTACTTAATACCCAGAGGTCATCACAGTAACAAAGAGAAAATGCACTTCCACTTTATAACCAGTTGTTCACCCCACCCCAAAGGAACCACTGACCCTGCCATGGGACACAAATTTTTGAAATGTTTACATGAGTTTTACTTCATCATAAATAGTTGATTAATACCAAATAGCAGATATGATAGCATTAATTTATTTTCAGACTATGTAACCCCCGAAACCCCTGACCCAGGGGGCAAAAAATTAACCATTTTAATTTTCTAGATGCACCTTTCTTCATCATAAATATATATATACTTGGATCATTGGCATAATACCCAGGAACAAAGGAAAACTTTTCAAAGATTTAATTTATTTTCACTATATAATCAAAGAGCCCCCCCACCCTACACCAAATGGCAAAACCCCTGAAACAGGGCCAATTTTCACTATATAACCAATAGATTACCTTTACATCAGAACCCCTGACCTTGGGGCCATAAAATTCACAATTTTGGAAGAAGCACTCTTGCTTATCGTAACTATGTATACCTAGTTAGTTTATTTAATACCCAGGAACAGAGGAGAAGATTTTCAAAGAATTAATGTATTTTCACTATATAATCAATAGAGCCCCGCCCTAACACCAGAATCCCTACCCTGGGGCCATAACATTCACAATTTTGGAAGAGGCACTCTTGCTCATCATAACTGTGTACTTAGTTAGTTTATTTAATACCCAGGAGCAGAGGAGAAGATTTTCAAAGAATCAATGGATTTTCACTGTAAAATCAATAGAGCCCCACCCTTACACTAGAAACCCTGACCCTGGGGCCATAAAATTCACAATTTTGAAAGAGGCACTCTTGCTCATCATAACTATGTACTTAGTTAGTTTATTTAATACCCAGGAGCAGAGGAAAAGATTTTCAAAGAATTAATGGATTTTCACTTTAAAATCAATAGAGCCCTGCCCTTACACTAGAAACCCTGACCCTGGGCCATAAAATTCACAATTTTGAAAGAGGCACTCTTGCTCATCATAACTATGTACTTATCTTATTTGATACCCAGGAGCAGAGGAAAAGATTTTCAAAGAATTTCTTCATTTTTTTCTATAAAATCAATAGAGCCCCGCCCCTACACCACAAACCCTGACCCTGGGGCCATAAAATTCACAATTTTGAAAGAGGCACTCTTGCTCATCATAACTATGTACTTACTTAGTTTATCATACCCAGGAGCAGAGAAGAAGATTTTCAAAGATTTAATGGATTTTCACTATAAAATCAATAGAGCCCCGCCCTTACACCAGAAACCCTGACCCCAGGGCCATCAAATTCATAATTTTGATAGACGCACTCTTGCTCATCATAACTATGTACTTAGTTAGCTTATTTAATACCCAGGAGCATAGAAGAAGATTTTCAAAAAAATAATGCATTTTCACTACATAATCTATATAGCCCCACCCTAGCTCTAGAACTCCTAACCCTGGGGCCATGAATTTCACAATTTTGGTAGAGAACTCAGTGCTCATTACAATCATGCCAACAGTTTGACTGCTTGAAGTCCAGGAGTAAAGAAGAAGATTTTTAAAGATTGCACTAATTTTAGTGGTTTTGGCCCCACCCTTCAGGCCCCAATGGGGCAGGGACCATGAAATTCATAATTTTTGTTCCCCTTCACCCATAGATGCTTTATGCCAAAATTGGCTGAAATTGGTTGAGCAGTTGCAGAGAAGAAGCTGAAAATGTTCAAATGTTAACACACGACGCACACCGCACGACGACAGACGAAAACGGATAGCAATAGGTCACCTGAGTTTACTCAGGTGACCTAAAAATCAATTAGCACCATTGAACATTACTAATAGTCTGTCAATACAAGTTCTGTGAACAGGGAAAATCTTTCACATTTTTTCCCACCCTTTTTCCCCCCTCAGCGCAAGTGGGCAATTCAAACTGGTCAGGAGCATATTCAAAGAAAAGAGCGAACTAGTAATTTTTCATACAGAAGTGTGTCTGATCAAATTTTAAAATGGAGCATTCCAAAGTTTTATGCAAGGCAGCATAAAACAGCTAAAATAATGCAGGGCAAAAATAACCCTGTATACTATACATTTTATGGACACTTTTGACAAAGAGATCGACTTGACTTAGATAACATTTTCTCTTCATTATGTATGATTCCCATAATTGACGTGAAGTTCATTTAACTCCGCTGGATCACATACCTTTTAACCTCTCCTCTGTTTCCTGTAATTTATTGTTGAGGTTTTTTATGTCTGTTTTATATTGCTCCTGCAATGTCTGAATTTCTTTTTGAAGTTCCTGTTCTCGAACTTTCAGATCTTGGATGATTTGTCTGTAGAAACATGTAGAATAAAAAAAATAATGGATTTTCGATCTATCTACCTTATATTTAAATGTGATGTTAAGATAAATGAAATGAAATAAATAACTAACTAGGTCCATTACTGAAGTGTTTATCAAAATATATCAGATTTTATACAGGGAACAATCTAATCTTGAGGAAGTCTTAAGTAATAGTAATGCATATTGCAAGTAATTCACTCAATTTTAATTTCTTTGGAAGAAAATTGTTTGTCTATTGAATGCTTTTGAACTCACTGGATACTGGTCATGACAATTTACATCAAAATGATCTTTTTTTAGTGCACATCAATGTAAATATGTACCTTTGTCTAAGTTCTTGACCACTGGTCTGTTCTTTTAGACTGGCAAGCTTTTTCTCCAAGTCAGAAATATGCTGATCTTTTTCAACTATTGCACCAGAAAACAAGCGGGAATTTTCATCCCTGAGACGAGAGTTCTCCTGTCGTAAATCCTGATTGGATCTTTTATACTCGTCCTTAATCTTAATCATTTCTTGATGGTTTGATGCAAGTTCATCAAAACGTTTTTCGAGAAGAGAATTTTTTCTGATTTCCGCGTTCAGCATCTCTTGAGCATTGCCCCTAAAGTCCATCAATTCTTTGTTGATTCGCTCCAATGTAGAGGATTTTCCTTGTACATCATCTGCTCTTTGTTTTAGAATCATAATCAGCTGACTCTGTTCATCGATTCGAGATCTCAGCATCGCATTTTCTTTCTTGTCGTCCTCGGACAAATTCTTCAATTTATCCAGATTTCCCTTCATATCTTCCATATCCTAAAATTAAAAATAAAAAAAAACAATTAACGAAACAATTTTGAAAATTAAGGTCCGAATTTTTGGAATTTTAACTTTATTTTCAGACTAGCAACATTAAATGTTGTGAACAAACTTCTGTGAGTAAAAGAAAACAACAATTTAAGAACCTGCAGCATGTTGAAAAATTAACCATTGCCTTAACAGCTAAATTCGAATTTTATTCTGGATATTTCCCAGTCAATGACTCATGGGAAAATTGAGGAAAGCGATTAAATCAAAAGTTAACTATTTAGCCTATAGTTTCTAGGTCACATTGTCATTAAACTAGATTTTTACATTATTCAATAACAGCTTCTAGACAAAATTAAATAAAACACATACAGATTTACAGCCAAATGCATGTTTTAACACCTTTTTATTTTTACTCTCAGCCAAATGGACATCAACCATATCAAACGCAGTTACCCGTTCACTGCCCGTCACCATGCCTCTAATGTCCTTTGGATTTCTTGTGTTCGACATCTCTGGGTTTTTCAGTTACATTTAGATATCTATTCAATGAGCAACTCGTACAATACAAACATCATTTTGATCTGGGATCAAACTCTCAAGTTCGCTGTCATGAAAACATGACGCCGGAAGTAACGGAAATGGGTAGTTCGCAAATTCTTCATTTCTTTGTTTTTGTTTTTAAAAAATTCAGATTCTGTAAACTTCATCAGATGTACATTTATTTAATTTTTGCAAACATCCCATAAAAGACGGAATATCAAAACAACTTTTACGACAATTGGAACCAGTTTACGACTCCTGCAATTGAAAATGAAAGTAGACTGATTTCGGAATCGGAACTTGAAATCAGAGATGTAAACAGTAAAGTGTGTGTGTTAATGGTTTTCTCCAAGCCCTTTCAACAATCAGTGTGCGTACTTTTTTCGTTTTTGAATGATTGTATTGTTGACAACTTGACAAATAATGTGTTCGATGTTGTGGCATTTGCAGGGGCTGTTTACAGGTTCAGCAAATATCACATTTACCAGTTTACATGTAGTTAAGCCTAATATATAGCTTGAAATAGATTTATAGATTTAATATTTTTAGAGCGAGCGCAAACTCCTCTATTGTTTTAATTTAGATCGGGCTCATCAAACCACACGTGACATTTGGTGCGTCTAGACTCTGACGTCACATGACGTCGTATGCAAATTGAAATACCAAGAAAAAAAAACCTGAACAGTGCTAAAAGTTAATGAGGAACATTTCGTTTACTATTTATCTTCAATATATATCCATTAAATCAAGGCGAGTAAACTTTTTGTTGAACTTTTGCTGTTATTCTCGCGAGAACGCAGCTAAAACAAGTGATGCATTGTGGGTCGAAATTACGGCATCAAAAAATTCTGTCAATTTAAATTAGCAAAAAGTTTTGTTTTGACAGGCGTTGCATTTATATATTTTTTGTCAGTGACAGGTAGTGCATCTATATATTAAATACAAATGATTCATAATTCTATTTTTTATTTGAACAGTAAAAAAAAAACATACCCCCAAACCAACGTCTGATAGTTGCAATACATATATATTGAATAATTGAAGCGATGTGATCTGAAGTTGTTTAAAAAAAAGCAAAGGATTTACTAGTGATGGGAATCGGTAAAAATTTCATAATCGATTGGGTTACTGTAACAACTTATTATCAATTATAATAGGACTTTTAAAAGTCTATCAATCTAAACAAGTAAAGGTAAGAATGTATTTTCAAAACATTATGGTGGAAAAATGCAAATATCTGAAATAGATTTTCAAAACATTAAAATAGAAAAATGCTTTGTTATCTGGATATATACAATTTTGTGTTTATCTGCACCATTACATTACACTAATTAGTTAATGGCCATAGTATGTTGTGGCTGAAAAATTAATAATCTGAATAATCAGAATTTTAGAAATGCAATCAAGTGCTTGGATTATGGCAGCAATCACTGATTTTCGATTATAATCGATGATTGGAACATCAAAGGTGGATTTATCTGAAATATGTATCAATGGTTTCAAAAAAAGAAATCAATGACAAGGCACCACATGCAAATATAAAAGAAAGATAAAAACACTGCCGCATTTTGTTTGAAATACATGTACTTGTAAAAATAGTTTGATGTAAATTCATGAAATATTGTTTCACTTAAAAAATGTCTATTGGAAATTAATTCTATATTATTTTTAGTTGACCAAAAATAAAAGGTCATTGCCAGTCACCTCTGTTGCCCCTTTTCTTTTCACATTTGGAAATAGAAATGTAAATTTTTTGAGATAAATTGAAATAGCCACAATACACTTTTCAAATTGACAAATCAATTACTGCAATATTTTAAAATTGTTTAGCCACAGTTCAATATATATAACTTGTTTTTATTTCAATACCTTACCCTTATAAATTTGCTAATTTTATTGTAAATATTCAATGCAAAGAAATATTAAATGTCATATGGGTTTCAAAAATGAACTGTGTACACTGTAACACATCCATGTAAATTTTACAAACTGAATTTAACATGCTTAAAGTTATTTTTATTCAGACGGTGGCATACACCCATAATACAATTCACTATATGTAAGAGTCTAGTATTCAATACACTGCATAGTGTTGGTTAATTTTGAAAGACTGGAATTTTTCTTCAAGGTGATGTGACAGTGTAATTTTTTAAACTGATTCAATCCAAATATATTAACATTTTCACAATTTAAACAAAAAAAATTTATATATATCAGTATGTTTATTAAATATTTTGTTAAAAGCGGTTGTTTAATTTCCAACATTGTTTGTAAAGTGAATCTGCAGTATCCTGTTAAATATTTATTTATTGAAATATATATGCATAATTTTGTGCATTAGCTATCCCCAACATTTTGAAAAAATGAAAACTTTTGTAATGATATGATTATATGTTAAAGTAATATGACAACCTTAAAGTCAAAGCAATGAAACTGTTGGGAAAAGTCAAGCTCCTTCATGATTATGATATCATTTGAAGAGAATTAAATTTCTATTTTGAAAAACACAATAATGAGAGTGATTTAATTAACAAAGAATATTCAAGAGAGAACTACACATTAATAGCTAAAATTATGTTAATTTTTTTAATTCATATTGACACAATGAAGGAAAACATGTTATGTTGAGATATGTAAAATATTTTTTAATATATTTATTATTTTTGCCAAAAATCTTTTGTAATGACAATTAATCAGATTGTATTAAAAAATTAAAATGCACTCAGAATATTGATTTCTTTGTTACCAAATTATCATTCTTCAATTAATAGTGTAGTGCAATATTGATGAATGCTTACGTTAAATTTGAAGACACATGTACTCACTTTCATTTAACAGCAATTATGAATATAAGTTAATATATTTTTTTGACAATCTCAAAGAAATCATGGATTCGAATGGAATTTCAGATGAATTTTTTGATGACTATATTGCATATGCTTATGCTTACTTTTGAACATGTTGAAACAATGAAACCCACTAAACAATTTTTGACAAGAGAATTTATCCCCATGAAAATTAGTGCCCCTGGTATTACATACAATATTTCTTTAAAAAGTTTCTTGATCTTTTGAAGATGTTTGACCCTCTGTTAAGGGACATAACTCTAGCTAAGAGAGACAGCTCTAAAATTGTTACTTTCTAAGAATTTTCACTTTCAGCAAAAAAATTGTCTCAAATTTTGCTACACCTATCATAGTTTGCTCGTCTTTCAGCATTTTTTTTTCTTGTTTACTTCATGAAAAATTATTATTATAGAAAAACTAAAGAAAACAAATCAATTATTGGAAAAGGGATGTTAACCTCACTAAGTTTCACAGATGAGGAAAATTTTGAAATTGTGATTTGATGTACATGTATTTTATTAGCTTGCCGAAGGATTGGAGAAGTATAGGAATGACAGCTGCATCAACATTTGGAACATTCACCATAAACCAGGGAATGAGCATGGAGATAGACAGCGATATAGTTCTAGTCATAGTGATACTACAGGGGTACATGTACCATACTTAGAGATAGGGGGTAAGTTTTCCACAGGAATAAGGTACTTACAAATAGGGATTAGATATGATGAATTAAAGTTTCTATACTTAGAAGTTTTTTCAATACAAATACCATACTTAAAATTTGATGGTAAATTTTGATGATGTAATTGAATATAAAGTGGAATATTATATTTACCACATGTAGAAGGAGGTGGTAAGACGTTGTATATAAATCACCTTGTCTATTTCTAGGGCCCTCGGAGACCACAGCATCTTTTGATTGGTTATAAGATAGATCTGAACATTTGTGACGGGAATGAATGCAGATACCTCAGGATTTATGACCTCAGATTTTACTGGATTGAAACTGGAAAACAAAGTTACAGGGCACAGTTTTTTTATTCAGTCAGGGGGAAAGCTATTGAGTTTCAACCTTATTTTTTAAGTTCTAATGTGAAATATTTACAGTTGGTGCTTAATTTCATGATCTAATGACACTTCCCTGCATGTGTGTTTCATAATAAAAAAAATATCAAATGTAAAATGCTATTGTAGAATTAAAAAACCCTGCATATTTCTGTTGTATAATTAAGGACACCGCCCTGCATGTCTGTTGTATAATTAAGGACACCTCCCTGCATATCTGTTGTATAATTAAGGACACCTCCCTGCATGTCTGTTGTATAATTAAGGATACCTCCCTGCAAGTCTGTTGTATAATTAAGGACACCTCCCTGCATGTCTGTTGTATAATTAAGGACACCTCCTTCTTTGTTGTATAGCAAGGGCACTGCAAAGCAGAGCATCCTCTTGCAAAGAGCATAATTATCTATAAATTGAGTCAGCATTCAACATTGATCCCTCTGCAAATCATGTTAGGTCTATTTCATACAGTGTTAACTCACTCAACCACAAATGACCACACACAATTGCATTACTACATCCTCTCCAACTTCATCTTTAGTGAGGGATAAATTAATAAGGACAACTCTCTGTATATCTGTTCTGTTGTATAACTGATATAACCTCCCTGCATTTACATGTATATTGTATAAGTAATTTTATGTATTGTATAAATAATGACACCTCCCTGCATGTTTACTGTATAATTAATGGCAACTCCCTGTATGTGTATTTCCCTCCCTATATTGTAGACATGTAGGGAATCTTTTGACTATTCCCTATTGTACAATGAATGACACCTCCCTGCTTGTTTATTGTATAATTAATGGCAACTCCCTGCATTTTAATTGTATAATTAATAACACCTCCCTTTAAGTGTGGTGTATCTTTTATTTTGTAGATTGTACTCGACCACAGAACCAGACCCAGACAAAAATGATACGAGGCGTCTGTGTGGACAGACAGAATGATCACAGGATCGCTTCATTTAACGAGGTTTGTATGTCAGAGAAATTCTGTAAATGAACATTGTTCCATGGGGTCACAATTCCACAGAATCTCTGTTTCTGTTAAATCAGCGGGTAGAAAATTAGGAGGATTTCCAAGACTTTCACTATATGCCTTACATGTATATTAAAGATGATGGGACAAATTTCTGCAAAGATTTGTGATCAAGTACATAGCTAGAATTATAACCTCGCAGAAAAAAGTAATTCTACAGTAGTTCAAATAATAAAAATAGTTTTTCAATCGCAAATATGAATAAGAGCAGTTTAAAAATGTACTTTTTATGCCCCGCCATGAATATGGCCGGGGCATATAGTGTTTGTCATGTCCGTCTTCCATCCTTCTGTCTTTCCGTCCTTCTGTCCTTCCGTCTTTCCATCACACTTTGTGTTTAGCTCTGTTCAAAGCTAAGTTTCAAAGAAACTATCCAAGATATTTTCATCAAACTTCATATGCTGATAGATATTGATGAGAGCTATGCAACTGCTTCAACATTTTTTACCTTGACCTTTACTTGACCTCACTTTTCTTAAATTAGTGTTTAGCTCAGTTTTAAACATACCATTCAAGATGGTGTTATCAAACTTCACATGTTGATACAAACTTGCACGGATGATGCATCTAGGGATGAACACTACCTCACTTGCTTCGGATGCTGGATGTGACCTACATTTTCCAGATGAGTGAACATGTTAAAGTTTTTGGAGAAGGTCCATTCCTAAGGAACTATAAGCCCTACTTGGACCAAACTTCCATGGATGATGCATCTAGAGATGGACACTACCAGACTTGCTTCGGATGCTGGATCTGACCTACATTTTCATTCCCAAGTAACTATAAGCCCTACCAGAACCGAACATCAATGGAGGTTGAAACTAGGGATGGACACTACCAGACTTGCTTCGGATGCTGGATCTGACCTTTATTTTCATTCCCAAGTAACTATAAGCCCTACCTGAACCAAACTTGCATGGATGATGCAGCTAGGGATGGACACTACCAGACTTGCTTCGGATGCTGGATCTGACCTACATTTTCATTCCCAAGTAAGTATAAGCCCTACGTGAACCAAACTTGCATGGATGATGCATCTAGGCATGGACACTACCAGACTTGCTTCGGATGCTGGATCTGACCTACATTTTTATTCCCTAGTAACTATAAGCCCTACCTGAACCAAACTGGTCAAATTTTATACACATACAAATTTTCATGTTGCTTTACTGATATATCCTCGGCGGGGCATTCATGTCGTATGGACATATTTCTAGTTTCTGTCATTGAAATAATTAATTACAATACTGCAACAAAAATTTCCAACATCAAGGTTGCAGCTCATATTGATTTAACAGTTTATAAATTACTTTTTATTTCAGAACCACGTCTGTGTTTGGGATGTGAGGAACTTTGACAAACCTGTATCCTTATAATGCTTAAATACATATATAAACAAGCACACTCCAAGTCTAGAGTATTTTTTATGCAAGACTGTGTCATTCACAGACATACTGTAAACCAACCTTTTTTGTGCATCTTCTATTCACAATTGGTCAATTTGCAATTAATTTGCGACAATTTATTTTCACAACTGCATGAAGAAACGTTCTCTGTAATTTGACCCAGTGCATGAACCAAATTTAACGTCTCCTTAATCAACTTTAAAGATGCTGACATTTCAGGAACCTAAAGCTGTCTCTTCTATTCGTTGGTGTCCCACAAGGTAAGTACAGTACTGTCCTAAAGCTGTCTCTTCTATATGCTGGTGTCCCACAAGGTAAGTACAGTACTGTCCTAAAGCTGTCTCCTCTATATGCTGGTGTCCCACAAGGTAAGTACTGTACTGTCTTAAAGTTGTCTCCTCTATACACTGGTGTCCCACAAGGTAAGTACAGTACTGTCCTAAAGCTGTCTCTTCTATACGCTGGTGTCCCACAAGGTAAGTACAGGTCTGTCCTAAAGCTGTCTCTTCTATACGCTGATGTCCCACAAGGTAAGTACAGTACTGTCCTAAAGCTAGCCTATTAGGTTTCTTCTATACGCTGGTGTCCTACAAGGTAGGTACAGTACTGTCCTAAAGCTGTCTATTGTATACGCTGGTTTCCCACAAGGTGAGAGAAAGTACTGTCTCAAATATGGTATTACAATAGGAAATTATAAGAACATTGTCACTGCAAAATGAAAAATAAATCTTTCTATCTTTGATCTTGCCAAGGATAATGAAATTTATTGCCAAGGGAAAATGAAAATTAAGGTTGCCGAAAGATTAAATGGGAAAATACCCAAATTATTGAAGACTGAATACTGGACAACAGTGTATAATAATAACATTTTCATTGGAAATTTGGAAATTTCCATAACATGATTGGAATTTTTTATCATTTTTAAGTAATTTGGAAAGTTTTGCTACTTTGCAACTGATGTTTCACAGTGTGAACATGAGCAACACAGCTGCAGTCAATTTAATAAAATAATACATCACTTGTTTAATGGTTTTCAGGAAAGGCTACCTGGGAATTTTAAGTCAGGACAGCCAGACAGTTAAAATATACGACATACTGCATCTACCTCAAACAGGTAAGATTATACAATGATGTAAAGTAAGATTAAGGTAATTTTAGCAAATGATGCATTCATAGAAACCATGCATCATATACTTTATAGAGGGTTACTGTATACAGGGTTATTTTTGCCCCGTGTTATTTTTGCCCTTTTACACTTGCTTACATATTTGCCCCTGTTTTAAATTCACCCAGTCCCAGTTCTGTGTAAGAATTTGTACTGTGTTCATTGAATTCACCCCGTTTTATGATCTCCCATTTGTGACAAGGGCGAAAGGAATGAAAATAAAATGGGAACAAAAATTTAGCCCGTGTTATTTTCACCCTTTCATGCTTGCAGGGAAAATGTCCCTGTATATAGTATACATTGTATATACACAAATGCATGTAAATATTGACAGAATTTTTGAAAGTAAAAAGATATCTTTAAAGATGGATTGCATGAATACCAATGTAACATTTAGAATCTATATTAGGAAATAAGTTATTGAGGGGGATAAGGATAGATGATTTATGTTATATTCCACTCATTAACAACTACTCAACATCTGTCAGTAATTTAAAATTGAAGGTGGTTCTTTTATTTCATTCCAGAAATTCAAGGTACACATAATTTGTATTTAATATTACATGTAATATATTGATCATTGAATATGTCATTGTTTAACGGTGATTTGAGAAGCATGGTGTGATTTACATGTATAAATGATTTTTGTGCTTCTCCTAGAAGTGAATTATTTTTATATTCTGCTTTTTAATCTCTCCTGTGTTTAAATTTTATTCATTGGGTTGACTGGATTTTCATTCATTCAAAAAAAGTAATGTTTTGAAAGGTTCATTCTCTATAAGGCCATTTTCCGGCCTACGATAAAATCACTTTAAAATGTGATTTTATATAACTATAATCATTCTAGTTCATGATTTTGATGTTTGTTTTTTAACATCGATCATCTAAGACACGTGATTTTGAGATAAAAAATGGCTTCCAGTTGAAGAAAAATTGAGGGTAGGTCTATTTAAATCAAGTTTCTATGCATGTTTCTGAATGTAAATTATCAAAAATTGTTTATTTATGTCGGAAATACATCAGACCTAAGTAATGAATTCGAAGATTTTTTAAATTTAAGGATTATGATATTTTTTTTGACAAGAATTCTAATGCATCCATATTTTGCATATTTTGAAGGTAAATCTTTACGAAATTCACACTGTAAGGTGCTGAAAAAAGTTTGATTTGAAATTTATTGAAAAGTATTACATCATATATTATTATGTTGTAATTGTATATCATTTCTATAGATGTGGTACTTATTTTACGCATAAAATAACCATGTAAGAAATGAGGTTTCTTAGTTTCTATTGAACTCTAAAAGTTATGTATCAAATGTTGAAAGCACTGAATGGATTTTGATTGTGATTAAATAAAACTGAAGTAGTAATTAAGAAAAGAAATTCAACAATTGCAAAAAAAATAAAGAATTAATAGCATAAGAATATCAATGCAAGTACATGTTGACTATCCATATACATGTAAATAGTCAATACATACAACTCAGAGCGGTTGCATTAAAATATACATCTATAAGTATAAAATGAAATAGAGTCGTAAAATGGCTTTGCTTTTATTCAATTACTCGTGCTGCACGATATATTCAATTAAAAATGCCTTCTAAACTTTATGTATTTACATGTATAAAAGTTGAGAACTCCCCCCCCCGTGTCTAACGGTACAACATAAAATGGAGCAGAATTTTAACAGTTCATATCAGATTCTGAAGTTTTCGTATATACTAGTATACGGATTTAAGAGTTCTACAACATCCCATGTACAAAATGGACCCTTAGGGTTTGATGCACCTTTCCCATTCTTGAAACCTGTAGGTTAAATTCAGTCTCTTTCCTATAGTGCAGCGTCAAAAACTTGTTTGACACGGATAGTGACAGTTCCCTACCAAAGTCTTTAGCATTTAAAGTAAATGTCATCGATCGTTTGGATATTATCTTCTTTTTTTTTTATACAAAAAAGGTCCCGTCCTGCGTTGGGCGTTGGTTATTAATGCAACTATGCATAAACACTTAACCTTAAGTGGATGGTTTCTTCATCTGGTTGAAAAATCCTTAAATGGAGTAAAGCAACATTCATTTATCAATCACAATGACATAATACATTTACGAATCCCCCTCCACATTACCAGTTTATTTTCTAAGACAGGACTAGTGTTATCGTAACTTATGTCAATGAGTCCTCTCAATATTAAGACCCAGTTAACAAAATATGGATCAAATGATACTCTTATGGAAGTTTCCATATAAAAATTTTGTGTGTACCCATAGGAAGAAAGTCAATAATACAAATAATAAATACATGGTACCACTTCAACAAAGATTGCTTTCATCATTTCTAGAACATATACAGTACTCATAAGGAAATACAAAGAATATTTGCTGAACTCATAACGAAGTTCAAAGAAGTAGCATGTATAGATATACTAAACTATCATTATAAATATAAAAGATAACTCATATTCACACCTTATATTCGATAAAAAGTTCTTATTTCTTAATTTTTATTAGACATTTCAAAGAAACGTCTCCACTTTTAATTTCATGACATCCAGTCTTCTCAGTCCTTTGATTTTTAGATTTTTAAGTAAAAAGTTTCACTTTCTTTTTAGTAAATATGCATGGCTGATATAAATCATAGTAAATCAACAGAAAATTGTAATATAACCAAAAGTTTATAAAAAGAAATAATCTACATAAGCTGATATCCTTCATTGTGAGTAGTTAGCTTTTTCTGCAAATATCGAAAAATGAAGTGAAAAGTTTTTATTTAGATGTCATAACCACCTTTAACCAAATTCATAATTTGGCAGTCACTTTTTATGTTTATAAGAAATGTACATGCAAATTTTGGTGTTGGTTAAAGGTGGTTATGACATGCGTATGAGTTATCTAACACAGCCACCCTCTTGATTTTTCCCATTACTCTAATGCTAATACGGATCGATAGTACCTTACTTTGTGACCCTATATCATAAAAAATACTATTGTATCATTAACCAACCAATATTTATCAAAAAATTGGAACATAAGCCTAGTGATTCATGTAATTTTTAAGGGAAAAAATACTATATGAAAAATTGAAGTCATTGTAGGCCGCAAAACGGCCTTATAGAGAATGATCCTTAGTTACATGTATGCAAAAAGTAAAAAGGAAGGAAGTACATAGATGAATAAATTTAGAATTATATTTAGCAACTTTCATATTTCATAATCCTGAAAGTCAATATTTCACCATTGTTTACTTCAAGCGCTTTACTGATCAAGCGTTTGTATTATCCCCCATAAACCGTGACTAGAATTTAAAACCGGGAACGGTCATGGTGTAAACCGTTTGATCATTTAAGGGACTCTGTATTTTAAAGTTACATTTAAATGGAAGTTATATGAAACAAACACTCGGCATTTTTTGCTTGTATTTTATGAAATTTTATTTCCAAGGAAGCTTAATTAGCCTGCAGAATTATTTGCTGATTTGGAAGTTGGCATATTCTTGAGCCTTGATAATAAATTTGAATGAATTTTTAGAAAATGGAAAATATTGATTCTACTGTATACCATCAATTGATCATTTAATGACATTTATCAGTAAATTTTAAAGAAAATTGATTTCTTAATTGTTTTTCATATTAATTGTAGATGTGAGTACAATCATAGTAAGCGTCATTATATCTTTAAAATTTTGTAGTCCATACTGCAAAAAAAAAAAATCTATTTCTTCAACTTTTGTTGAAGTTATACCAAATAACAATGAAGTTAGGTCACCATGAATGCTCATTAACAAGAATTTATTTTTCTTTTATTTACCAGTTGGATCTGAAGAACTAGATCAGTACTACAGTGAAAGAACAATCAAAGGTGAGGTTAATAATACTGATTTTTTTTATCCTTTTATTTAAAAGATGGCTGGTTTAACAAGCAGTGTGATTAGAGCTTCTCTCGACTGGTGCTCTTTAGTGATCAGTCTGTCTGTCTTGTCTGTCTGTTTGTCTTTTAGTCCTTTACAAATTCTTTTCATTGAAACATATTCTTTCTAAAAGTGGTTCCCTGGATAGCTTTATGAAGTATCAAAGATGTGTAATTCATGCCAGTTCTGATCAATTTAACAACCTGTAACTTTCCTTTTTTTTTGGAAGAAAAATTCTTGGCAATTTCAGTTTTTATGCAGACATCAATGTACATTCACAATTATACATGTATTTGCTAATTCATATTTGTTCATTGAACCTAAAATATTTCATAGAGAGATCATCTGAATGAGTCTCAGTTGTTCTGTTTTTGATTAAAGCCTGTTACTCATTTTGTTAGGGAATGAATTAAATAGAAATCCAAAGTTATACTTTATAACCTGGGTTGGGGCAATTAAGGCTTTATAAACCGCTTAACACAATGTCAAGTGGATTGATACGTTTTAAATTTGATATTAGTCATTGTGACATAGGCAACCCAGGTTATACAATTTAGATAATTTTTTTATCCAATCAAATGATGCTTTACAACTAAAATTAAATTATTGATGTATGTTTAATCTTTTCAGTTTTGAATACTCAAGTGGTGACATCATTTTCCTGGCATCCGAAGCAGGACAGTCGATTGCTGACCATCACGCAGCAGGGCACACTCAGGGATATAGTGGTGCATGAACACATTCCTTTTGTAAGTATTGTACATGTACATCACGGCATTGTCTGCATGCAGGCCCTGGGATAATTGTGCACCAGTCAAAGTTGACTGAGTGACAGCTGGTTTTCACCTGTGTTAATTTCAGAACTATTCAAGTGATTTTTCACCTGTGTTAATTTCAGAACTATTCAAGTGATTTTTCACCTGTGTTAATTTCAGAACTGATCAAGTGATTTTCACCTGTGTTAGTTTTAGAACTGATCAGTTGATTTTCACCTCTGTTACTTTCAGAATTGGTTAGCTGATTCACACCTATGTTTTAATTTTAGAACTGGTCAGCTGATTCCCACCTGGTCATGGCACACGGTAAGATACTGAGTGACAATGCTCTGAACAGAGAGGAGAGTGGACATCTAGATATCTCTGTCAAAATGAAGGAAAGGATCATCCAGGGTTACGGGTTACAGGTGATACAAATACCTCAGAGGTTAATGATTATCCCTGCCACCATCAATATTGTAAACATTTACACAAATCTTGTACCTTGAAAACCAATATCAAATACCATGGATATGTGAGAGTGAATAAGAGGTCCAAGCCATATTAAAGTCCCCTTCTCTCTCCCCCCCCCCCCCCTCCCCCTTTCCGAGCTGAAAGGCTTATGTGATCTTTTCTGATCAAAATTTTTTTGTTGTCTGAGGTGGCATTGTAGTCATCATAATCTTTTCACACTTCATCCCTCTCCAGAACCACTGTATATGGCTATAGGACATTCTAATTTGTTCAGATAAATGGCCACACCCTCTTCCAGACACAAGACAAATGGAGGTAGGGTGGGGTCACAATATATTACCTTAATTTTACATAGGAATATATTGGGAAAAAATTTGCTGATAAAGAATGAGTGGCCAAAGTTACTCAGGTGGGCATTGTTGCCCATAGGCCTCTAGTTCCTCATCTTATTAATCTTATATCCCTTTTGTCCTTGTCTCTTGGAGTTAATTTGAGATAATGATGTTGAATTATAGGAAGACTGTTTAGAACTTTTATTTTTATGTCTCAATGTTAGATGAAATTTAATTCTTGAATTTGCTGTTTGATCCCAGGAAATATTTAAAACTTGAATATTGTCAAGGTTTGCTGCCAAGGGGTATGTTTTATCTTAATTTTTATTGTCTCTCAGACTGACTTTAATGTGTTTGTTTCTTAACAGTCTGATCATATCTGGCACAACGTTTTCGCTGTAAAAGATGAGCTTGACTTGTTTGGGGTGTGGAGATGGTTGTCCTGTGAGTTAAAACAAATTAATCAAAACCTACAATCTTAAAATCAAGTAGCTATATGTAAATCAAACTCAATCTTATTAAAGTTAGATCTGTTATCTCATTGTTGGATTCTGTTGAAAGAATTCAACTTTTAGAAGTGATACTGAAAAAAAAGAAAGATGAAAGTTTTAAAGTATTGACTAGATTGTACCCATTATGCAATATGGCATACACTTAAACTGCAATTTGTTTGACTGGCATATTATTGCAAATATTAGATTCAATTTAGAGAAAAATAATTTGAAAAATGTATATTTTTTTTTTTTAATTAATCTAAAAAAAGAGATATGGATATTTTTTTCTCGTCTTCAAACTAGATGCTAGAGAGATGTTGGAATATACGAGACAAGGTCAGCGTAGCATGCTGGGTAAACACTTAGGAATAAAGAGCATTCTGAGATTGGATAGTGAGGACGTACCAGGCTCTCAGATGGTCAATATGTACTGGGCTGTGGACTTCTCACGGAAATTGTCCTCTGTCAGGCAATATCACAGCACTGAAAGGCAAGTTATCATGAAAAGTTAACGTGAAGTGTTTTCTATCCAATGTTGTCAAAAATTTATTGTAGCAGCAATCTTAGGCCAGCAAGTACATTTTGGAGCACTAATGAATATTAAGTGATAATTGGAATATATGTATTAAAATGTACTTTTCTTTCAAAAAAAGTTGCCAAATAATGAATGCTGCACATGCATATTTTAAAAAAAAGTTAAGAAATATACTGTAAAATCACATATTTTCATGGAGTCAATTTTTGCCGTATTGAGGAAAATCTCTTGCTATGTGGGGATTTGATTTTGTTAATCAAGAATTAATCTTGTGGTGGACATGAATTTGTGGGTCTCGTCATACCTTGAAAACAACGAAAATTAACCCCCCACCCCCCACCCCCCCAAAAATTTGAGATTTGACAGAAACTGTAAACAAATCTTTAAAATGAGAAATACCTACACGTTTTTGTTGGGGGTCACACTATAGACTTCTCACACAACACAGATGACTATGAACTAATGAGGAAGAGTTAATTGACCAAATGCAATAATCTTTGCAGGACCAAAGCTCTACAGTTGTGTGGATGGGGTGCTGATAAGCAGAAAGCTGAACAGTTAGACACTATTTTACATGAGTATGTTCACAATTTTGTGTAGTCATTTCTTTCAGTTTATATTTTGTGTGATCAAGGTATTCTTGAAACATAAAAACCAAATTTAACTGTACCAGTGTAACATATCTATAGCATTTCAATGAATTAACACTCAGTCTGTAAATGTTTTACATTCTGTTAGACTACAAATGGATGGAAAATACTCAGTAGCGGCCGCAATGGCCCTCTTTAATCTTCAAATCTCCAAAGCCATAGAGATCCTTAGTACCAGCAATTCCAAGGGTCAAGGTCAGAACTTTCTCTTTTAAATCACTCTCAATGATTTAATAATGAACTCATTAAATAAAATATTAATGAACATAAATGTGAAGAATTTGACATGTTTGCCAAGGGTCTAATTCTCTGTAAAGACCCTTTTCCGGCGATGTACTGTAGAAGTACATTTTTCTGCGTGGTATTAATTTAAACTTGACAATCTGAGAAATCTGCGTAATTTTCTACCCACGGGTTAAAAAGAAATTGAGATTCCATGGAATTAAGACCACGTAGAAAAAAAGTACATCTACAGTATTTTGCCTCTGAGTTATTCCCCTTAGTCACCATCTTGTAGGGCAGAGTAGCAAATTTTCCTCCATGAGCAACCAATTTTAATCATGCTTTCAAGAAATATATGGGGGAAAAGATTTACAATGATTTTCTAAAAAATTTGAATTAACAAATGTATATTCATAAGAAAAATAGTGTTATCTCTACCTCAGTAACCAGTATAACAAGTTGAACTTGGTTGAATTATGAAGGGATCTTAGAAATATTGACCTACAATATGGCGGCCATGGGGTAATATAACTCTTTTTTAAAATTCCCTCTATACCTTAACAGAGAGTATGGATCTAAGTACGGTTGCCATGGCGATAGCGGGTTATACGGAGGAGAGACACACCCTGTGGAGGAAGACATGTCTGTCACTGCTACAGAAGTTAGACGACCCCTACCTCAGGGCCATGTTCGCCTTCCTCACCTCCGAACGCGAAAACTACGAGGAAATTCTGGTAAGAAATTTGAAAAGGCGCAGTTAATGGATGACCAGTTCTCACTTTTATATCAAATAAACTCCTCAGCTATAGAGCTGTTTACTTTTATTTATTACTTTATCGTTTGACATCGTTTGAAACCCACAATAGGTCTTGCTTCTCTTAGAAGTGAGACCTACCGTGGGTTTTCAAGGATGTATGATAAAGGCATTAGAACAATTTGAAAGTCAACGGTCAAGGAAATGCAGATTTTGTGTGTACTTCATGATTTATTTTCAGATTATATTGAACAGATACTCAAGAACTCAATAAATAAAACTCGAAGGATTATAGTTTCGTGTACACAAACAAGTGCTCTAAAAGAGTTCTGAAATAAGATTATTTACTTAAAAAAATAAACAATGTATTTCTTTCACTTTATACAGCTTTTCATGCATTCCATTTCAAACAAATAAAGTTCAGAATTTTTATTCTGTACACAAAATTAAGAGTCAGTCCGCGAGAAAACCATGCAGAACTGTCCAAATCGAAGGTTGTCATATCTCTATGAAATTTGAAGGGTAGTTAGACTTAATAATGTGTTATTAAAAAATGACCAAAAAAAATTCCCATCATTCAACATAGCAGCCGTAGGCAGCGCCACCTCCTTTTTGCACATTTAAGTGCAAATGCACTTTAAAAATTCAAGAAAAATGGTAAAATTCACATTTGATTTATTTTACTCAAAATTAAACTTGCATTTCCATTAAGGTATTTTTAAGTAACATAAGACTATGTTCTTTCAAAATTGACATTTATCATAATCAAATATGCAATATATCAAAGGGCAGACAACTCTTGAAAATTGGCATGATGCCAATTTTCAAGAATTGCCAAAAGTATTACAAATTTAATGCCCCAAATCTTCCAAGACCAATCTTTGAAATTAATTTTTTTGATTTTATTGTACAAATATAACTCTAAACATTATCTTTGCAAAATATTGAGCTTGGGAAATAAGAAATAATTGAGATATGGGGATTTACAAATTGTCAATTTTCGAAAAAATTGCTCAAATTCAAATGGGTTACAAAGTCAAATATAGTACTTCAAATTATAAGCAATTGTTGTAAGATATTCAAACATGTAACTATTTTCTTTGAAATAATAATTAAGATTGAAAAATATTAAAATTAAAAATTAAAAAAAACTAAATTGTCAGAAATTACCCCTTATATGAGGATCAGCATTTTGCCAATTGTTTAGAAATGAAAAAAAAAGCGTAATAAATTGCATTGGCTTACTTGCAATTTTTTTTCAACAATCATATGAATATATATGTTCCTTATATTTTGTAAGTTAGTTTCTTTTTGATTAATAAAAGGGAAATTACAAGTATTTAAATTCAAACGGACTCTATTTCAGTATCATTCATATGAATTTTGAGACCTGAACATATAAAATTTGAGCCTTCAGTAAGTTGTTTGCTTTCTGCCAATTTTAAATTGGTACAAAATAAAAATACTGACAGGAGATGTTATACAAAAAACTCCATAAAGGAGTTTAAGAAAATGAAAGATGCTGGATTTTACTTTTATCCCACCTCCCGAATCAAACAATTGTCTTCTTTTTTCACTTGGAAATTCTTTTCAGGTAAGTTTAATTTTAACCCCCCCCCCCCCCCCCAACCCTTTCAAAATCGTTTCTACGTCACTGCTATGACTGCGATTTTCCTGCAGAAGAGATTTTATGATTATGAATAAATCAACTTGAATTAAATAATGGGGGGTTGAATTTATGAAATATATGTTGTTTATAAATTTGTGTATTTAAGGTGATTTAATCTATAAAAAAAAGAATGTTTTCCTTTCCGTTTTCCGTTCCTCGTTTTAGCAACACCCCTCCAGAATCCTATCATTTTTCATTATTTTATCCATTTCAATATTAGTACGTAAATTGTGGGGATGTGGATGGGTTAAACGATTGGGTACTAGATACACTCGACAGAAGTTGATAGCCCCCCCCCCCAATTTGAATGAACAGTCATTTAGGGTATTCAATTTTTTTTCGGAGAGCTACAGATCTGCAGCAAGGGTATTCCGAATCACCTTTTACATTTTGACTGCAGATGATTTTATTAAAAACTTTTCACATGGTTGTTTGGTATCAAAGGAAAGCCAATTTAGTGAAAAATCAGATCTACTTTATAGAACGAGTCTATCTTCGATACAGCGACCTTGACGGGGGTTATATTTGGATCACCTTTTTAGTGTATTGCGAATCACTTCCGCGTATTTCGAATCACCAGGTAAATGGGTGATGAAACCGGTCAGAAAACATCATCATAATTGATGAACTAGTTAGTATTGTTTATAAAAAGCCCCAAGAATAAAAAGAATTAAAATTTTCTTCATTGTACTTGTTTATTTAAAGGTTATCAACACCCCCCTCTTTATTCGCACTTTAAACATCTTTTCAGAAGCGGATCATGCAGAAAAGCAATTATTACCAAGAAAATAGGGGTTTCAGAAATTACATGACTGTAAATTGTTGTCCTGTTAATATAATTATGTAACTTTTTTGCCCCTGTGATTTTTTTTCGCTGCAAAACAATTAACGTTGAAAAATAATTCTACGAATCGGCTACCAAAAAAAAAAAGAAAAGATCATATACATGTAATGATGATGATAATATAAGAAATGTGTGAAAAGGAATAATAACTAGCTCTTGTTTAGATATACATGTATGTATCACAATTATTAAATATGACATAAACCACTGCATACGTGCACAGTATACATATATGTGTACATGTATATGCGTGTAAGTCCATATTTACACATGTATGATAAAAGGATCAACACTGGTCAAGCTACTAATTAACTCTTCACAGCTTTTCCATTTCATAATTTTCATAGGTCCCTTGTAAAGCAAACCGATTTTATCAAAATATCGGGCACATAACAAGTATGCAGGTGTCAAGGGTCAAATGACCACTATGTAGTGTATTTACAAGCAAGCAAAAAAGTGTGTGTATTTGATATATTGTGCGAATTATGATGATGGAAAAGATGTGGAATCGTTTTTCAACATCCTAATGGACCTAGAAATAACACCAAATGTGAATATTGCAAGGGAGGTTTGTGTTTTTTGTCTATCGATTTCCTAAGCACAAAGAACAAAGGAATATGTGTCCTCCATTTTGAATTTCAATAGTTCGATCACTCACTCACTCACCCGTTCAGTTGTGATTATTATTATGGTTTGAGTCTTTCACCACCTAAAACTGTCCTATACGGACTGTTATTTCACTAATTTATGCTTTCAATCCCAAAATGCCTAAGCAAGGTAAAAAATCACAACGTGGAGGTTTTGGACAACCCCAAAGTACCAAACCTTTTTCAAAAAGACAACGTGAAAATAGTAGTGAATATGAAGATTTTGATGATGATGATGAAGCAATAGTTGACACTTTAGTGGGTGCACTAAATAAACCCGAAATTATGTCAAAATTTGTTGAATGTATCTGCTCCTCAAAGACACTGGTAAAATCACTCATCAGTCATCTACTTCCTAGTTTGACAGAAACACTACAGAGTGTACTCGATCCTCTAAGACTATCTATAGACAATCTAACTGACCAACTAAAGAAATCAGAGGAGAGGTGTGTTGAACTAGAACTAAAAAATGACGACTTGGAGCAATATACTCGCAGACAAAATCTGAGGATATCAGGAATTGTTGAAAAAAAAGGTGAAAATACTAATGCCTTGGTTGCTGGCTTTGTCAAAGAGACAATGAACGTCGACCTAGATATGAATGACATCGATAGGAGCCACCGGGTAGGGAGACCGAACTCGAAACCCAACCGAGACATAATTGTCAGATTCACATCATGGAAGGCGCGTCACAACATCATCAAAAGATGGAAAGCAGTGCACGAATATAATATACATAATAACACCTCTTACTACGTCTTCGAAGATCTTACCAAAAACCGTGCCGCGATTTCATATCATGCTAGACAACTAAAAAAAAACAGAGAAATCGAAGACACGTGGACGGCAGATGGGAAAGTATTCGTGAAATACTATGATGACGATAAATTAAAAGTGTGTACGAGAATTAGTGACCTTAAGCCTGGTGCGCATTCTCAAACAAAAACATACGCCAGTGCGGCCATGGAAACAGTTGAACTTTCCTCGTAGTGGCCACACTGTCTGAAATAACGAGGTGTCAGAGCCCAGTCTGACAAAACAATCCTATTCACCGGTTTAAACTTGTCTTTTGAAACCTGTGATCATAATAAACAATGTAAAACACTGCATAAATTAGACGTAGAGTATAAAATTATATGCTTACCACATGAATTTGTATAACTCCATATCCACGTGCACTTATTTTTTATGGAAAACCCCTAAGTCACGTGATATAGTTCCTTGAAAGGGAAAAACACAAGTTATTTTAAGGATACCAATACACATTTTTTTATGCTGCGTTTTTTGTACTACGTACAATACTTACATTTTCCTACTATGAACTGGGAAAAACTCCCCCTTATTATTTTTGTATATATGGTATTATTATTCATACAAGACATTTGTACGTTTTTTGTTATTTTCTTCCGTACAAATGCACTTTTTCTTTTATGTGTTCTTTTTTTCTTAAACCAGTGTAATTATTTTGCACTAAAAATGCTGAGTATATCTTTATCAACTTATAATGGATTTCTTTATACGTATTATATCTTTGTTTTCCAAGCTGACAAAATACTAAATAATATGCCTGCTGTTCAGGAAATTGTGGATCCATTAGGAAAGTGTATTTATTTTGAACATGTCAACATCCTGTGTGTACCATGTGGTGAGACTCGGGTATTTTTTCCAATTTTTCAAATGATAATTTATGACACACATGATTGATCTTCTCTTATGTGTTAAAAACCAGAGTCTCCCGAATTGTTTATATATTTCTTGTTGTCTGTCGCTTACATATAACTACTCTGACTTGAGGTTCGCATGGTTTGATGCTGAATTACATGCAAGTGCTATGCTAAACGTATTCAATAATTTTCATTATTATATCTTAGTATTGGGATTTTTACTCATAATAGGTAATTTAGAAACAAATCCTGGACCAATACCAGATAATTTTAAAACTCGGAATTTGAGCATAGTCCATAATAATGTATGCAGTTTACTTAGCAAAGTAGATGTTGTTTACAATGAGTTGTCTGAATATGATGTTATTGGTATTACTGAAACTCACCTTGATGATAATATATCCAATGATGATATCATGTTTCATGGCTTTCATCCTCCCATTAGAAAGGACCGTAATAGGTTTGGGGGTGGAATACTATTTTATATTTCCCTAGATCTACATTTCATCATGAGAGATGATCTTAATGTCACTAATACTGAACTTCTTTGGTGTGAAATACATATGCAAGATAATAAGAAAATTTTACTTGGTCTAATATATCGACCACCTAATACAACTGTCGCCTATTTAGAGCGTCTTTCTGATTCACTTGATATTGTATTAAATGAGTCAATCCCAGTATTTCTCATGGGTGACTTTAATATTGATATGTTGAGTAGTGGAAACAATGCTTTTAAACAAAGTATGATACAAAGTAATTTATTAAACCTGATTAATGAACCAACAAATTTTACAACTACCCCTGGTACATGTATAGATTTAGTATTCACTAATAATGCAAGTATTGTAGATAATGTGTATGTAGCATCACCAATCTGTAGTACTCATTCACCAGTTAGTTTTGATATAAAATATAAAACTTTCAAACAATATGCTTACAAACGCACCATAAGAAATTACGATAATGTTAATTATAAAGATATAGAAAATGATCTTAATAAAGTCAACTGGGATTCCACAGTCTTTAATACCTCAAACATAAATGAAATATATGACAATTTCTTACACACATATGATGCAATCTTAGATAAACATATACCTAAAAAAGTAGTCACAATTAGACCACGAGATAAACCATTTATGAATAATAGTATACGTCTAAGAATAAGACAACGGAATCGTATACACAGAAAAGCAAAACAAAGAGATTGCCCAAACTTATGGGGTCGTTTCAGAGAGCTCAGAAATGAAGTAATTTCTATGGTTAGACATGCTAAAGAAAAGTATAAGGAAAAACTTACTTCTCAAATACTAAATAGAGATATACCACCAGGAAAATGGTGGCGAATTACAAAATCAATTGCAAAACTTTCTAATAAACATAAACCAATGCCTCCTATAAAATCAAATGGTCAAATTTTACTTCATCCATTAGAAAAGGCAGAAGCATTAAATAATTATTACTCAAATGTTTCTAGTGTTGATGAAAGTAAAACCATACCTGAGCATGGTCCTGGTCCCCCCTTAGTAACCATTGAAAACATAATTGTCACTGAACAAGATGTTGCTGATCAATTAAATAATTTAAATGTAAATAAACCTCCTGGCCCTGATGGGATAACACCAAAAATTCTTAAACAATTATCCTCCTCTATTTGTAAACCACTAGCGAAACTTTTTAATAAGTCATTTGAATTAAAACAATTACCTAATGTGTGGAAGCAAGCTAATATTACCCCAGTTTTTAAGGGTAAAGGTAGTCCTGAGTTAGTTAATAACTACAGGCCAATTTCACTAACTAGTGCTGTTTGCAAAATAATGGAAAAAATTATTTTTAAATATTTGTACAATTTTATATTAGAAAACAATATCTTAACAAAATACCAGTCTGGATTCCAACCTAATGACTCAACTGTCAACCAATTAGTGGAAATTTATAATACAATTATATCTAATTTAGATAAAGGCAAAGATGTCAGATTCATTTTTTGTGATATTTCAAAGGCTTTTGATAGAGTTTGGCATAAAGGTCTACTTTTTAAATTAAAATCTTATGGAATTCAAGGTACATTACTAAAATGGATAGAAAATTACTTAGATGATAGAGTTCAAAGAGTGGCTGTAAATGGTTTCTTTTCAAATTTTAAACCTATATCAGCTGGTGTTCCTCAAGGTTCTGTTCTAGGTCCTTTCTTATTCCTCCTATATATTAATGACATAACTGAAAACTTAGTTAATAATACTAGGCTATTTGCAGATGATACATCACTGTTTATAGTGGTAGATAATGATATTAATGCAGCGGCAATCTCACTGACATCTGACTTAGATAAAATTAATAAATGGGCCTTAACATGGGGTGTGGATTTTAATCCAAGCAAAACCTGTAATGTAAATTTTACAAGAAGCTCAAATAACCATCCCCCAGTCCATTTTGGCTGTAATGGTAGCATTATTAGTGAATCTAGAACACACTGCCATCTTGGACTTCTTTTTCAAAGTGATGCCAAATGGTCATCTCATATAAATAATTTATACGAAAAAGCTTGTTCTCGACTAAATCTTTTAAGAATGTTGAAACATCTACTAGATAGAAGTGCGTTGGTAAAAGTCTATTTTGCTTTTATTCGACCCATCTTAGAATATGGTAGCATTGTTTGGGATAATTGCTCACAAGAACTTTCAAATCTTTTAGAAAATATTCAAGTAGAAGCTGCCCGAATAATAACAGGACTCAGGAAAAATTCATCTAGAAATGCTTTGTATTTAGAATTGGGTTGGGAACCATTAAATAAGAGAAGGGAAAGACAAAAACTCTTGTTGTTCTACAAAACTGTTTATGGTATATCCCCTCTTTATTTACAAGAAATGGTTACACCTTTTATGCCACCAAATCATGGTTATAATCTTAGAAATACATGTATTGATAATTTTAATTTTGTCGTACCTCAAGCAAGGACAGTCTCATATTTCAACAGTTTTCTGCCTTCTACAATAAGATTATGGAACAATTTACCACTTGAAACAAAATGTATTGAATCTTATTCATGTTTTAAAAATGCCTTAAAGAAACCTGCTACAGATAGAATAAAGGATGTCAAAATCTTTCATTATGGAAATCGCAAAGAAAACATTACTCATTGTCAATTAAGAAATGAATCTAGTAATTTAAATGCTCACTTGTATAATCAATACCTAAGTGAAATAGCCTCTTGTACTAAGTGTGGATATACGAACGAGGATAACTATCATTTTTTCTTCAGATGTCCAGCCTATTATAATCAGAGAATGATACTTTTTGAAAATCTTAAGAGTGTAATAGAACTAGAAACAATGTCTCCTGAACAAATTTTGAAAATTTTGCTAATTGGTGATAGGCAACTACCTTATAAAGTTAACTGTTCAATTTTTGAAGCAGTCCAACAGTACATCAAGTCTTCAAAAAGATTTTAAAGTATTTTGTAATTAAGTAAAAAATAAATCCAGATATTTCTTATTTTTTCTATTTATTCCAAGTCTCAGCATTTCCATTTTCATGTGTATGTTGTATTTTCCTTGGTAATTTATCTTTGCACTTTATTATTTTTCTCTTTATTCAGTGTTGTTACTATTTCCTTTTACTTTGTATTTTCTTAAATATTAGTTTTTTGCACCTTACTTATTCTGTTTTGCTGTTTTGTTTGCACTTCTTTCTTCTTATTATTATAATTTTTTTTTCATTATTTTTTTATTATTATTTTCTTTTTGTCATTATATTGTATAGCGAATATGCATAAGCTTAGTAATAATTCATCTGTATAATTTAATTTAATATATTATCGTGTATTTTTTTCCCCACCTTTAGTCAACAAAAGAATTTAATGTAACTTATAAGGAATATTTTCATCATTGTAATTCATTGTCATTTCTTAACATTTGTAACCTTGACCTTGGAGAGGACTTATATAGGCCATGCCTGATGTCCAATCCAATTATGTAAGCTTACTTTACATAATAAAATAATGTTTAAATTAAATATGCAGGTGTGCAATTTCTTCAGTTGCGGTCATGCACATGATACATGTACGTGATTCGAAATACCCTAAACTGTAGGGGGCTACAAATGCGGTGGTAACACATACATTTTTGAGATGTAATAAAAAATTATTAATGCTCATGAAAGCTCATAAAATTGCCGTTCTATCAATACCTAGTATGCTAAATTTCATCCACCAACAACGCCACAACATCGATGAGAAATATTCTGCAACATTTATACACGGAAATTTTCTTCGAGAAGGATAGCAAATTAACGAATTAATTAAGGTAAATTACCGAGTGTCGCGAAATGCGGGGTGATTCCCTAAATGACTGAATATGAATTCAGCCTTTTATCATGTTTGTCGCCAGTTTTAAATTTTTACAACTTTGTACTGCAAACTAGCAAAGTTTTGGCTGCAGTAACGACTCATGTTTTCTTGGGGGGGGGATAGTACCCTCCCCCGAATAATTTTGCCAATATTTATCGTGGAGGGTCCTATATCGATGGGGTACCTAAATCGGTGGCATCTCCTTTTGAGCTGATGATTTTTAATGGGAGATCTGACTTTATCAATATATGAATGTTACGTAACACAGTAGTTTAAAGTATGTAATGTAAAATTAAAAATATGCTTAGGAATGACGGTGTTTGGTTAACTCAAAAACACATTAAATTTATGAAACGTAAACAATTTACATGTAGATTGAAATTACCAATTATTTTTGAATTTGTTGAGAGTATGCAATCAAATACCTGTTTGTATTCTTATATTTTCTCAACTGATGACAAAACAAGTTGCTAAGACACTAAGAAAAATACGTACGTTTATATTGAAAATATATGATTTTAGTTAGTGAGTCCTCTATGATTTTCCTCTCGTTATTTCATTATTATATGTTTCATATGTGTTTTTCTTTTCCTTTTGTATACCATATACTTGTACCTCTGACCTGAATCTATATGTTGTTAATATATTCTTCATTGTCCTCATGTACCTGAAATGGTTTGAGTGAATAAAATGATCTTAAACTTTAACGGGGCCAGGTGCCTTCAACAAAATATCAAAAGTGTATTTTGATTAAAAATATGTTATTATTTGATTTAATTTCTTATTCAATATTGTACTTGTTAGGAAAAATTTTGTAACTGTTAATTACCATGAAATACATGTACATGTATGTAGATTCCCCGAGGAGAGAACCCTATAGAAAACATAGCTACTACATGTATAATGCCTAAAATAAAAAAAACAAACATCTGATGACCTTTTATTTTTTTTACTTTCTATGGAATTCTTGGTAGTTGATAATGTAGGTTGTCCCCCCTCCCCACACTGAAATTGCTTCCTCTGGGCCTGTTATTTGTTTATTCAAGCTAAGTTGTTGTTTCTTTCTTACATTCAAATATTTTAAAATAAGTTTTTTTCCATTTCATAGTGCAATAATGCTCCACAACAACTTCCTATGTGAAAAAAAATGATCATACATAACTTCTTTCCATTTTGACATACCTGTCACTTTTTACCCAATAATACAAAAGAGTTCCAACAAGGGGAGATAACAATTTAATTCCATCATATTGGTAACAAGGGGCTAAAATAAGCAAAAGAAAGTTATATGAAGTATTCGAATCAGTTATTCCTCTTCTAAAAAATATATTAGATTAAGAATCTTCTCTTTTTCATTTGAATATCATAGAAATAATCCAAAAATATGGCAAAAGTATGTTATTTAAAATATGTGAAATTGTAGCAAAATATGGTATTTCAAAGTTAATTTACAACATGTAGATATTATTTCCCAAGCTCAAAATTTTAATACAGATTAGACCTTAGATCATTTTTAAAGTAACAATTAATTTAATTTAATTTCAACCTTGGTCTTGAGAGAAATGAGCATCTAAAAATGGCTAAAAAATCATACTCATTTATTTAGGATCTATAAATAGATGTGTAAAAAATAAAATATTTATTTGAATTAAGTTTTTCCTCATTAATTGTGTTAATTGGACCATGACTTTGAAAATAAAACAAAATTTGAAAGTAAACTGATGACAAAAGGTAACTTTTTGACTTGATCAATTTGTATACATTTTCCATTAAATTTTGTGTGATTTTCGACAAATATGCAAATGAGCTGTTACTAAAAATAGATGCAGGGTTCGACATTTTTTGGTGGATATTCTGACTTCTACCTTTATGTAGAAAATTTTAAGCCACTTAAAATTCCCAAGTTGCAACCTTCCATTTGGACGATTTTTTGAATTTTGCATGGTTTTCTCGCAGACTGGCTCTTAATATGAACAGGAATGGTATAGGTCCAATATTTTGAATAACAGTCAATAACCTTGCTATCTGGAAATCCACAGGATCATGATTAAACTTCCAAAATGAAGATTTTATTCAACTTGAAGATAATGACTAAAAAATGTTATAAATAGTTTTTGGAACTGCAACAACATCACTTGGACATATTTTTATTGTTAAATGAAATAATATGTTCAAGATATCCAAGTCCAAATTTGCTTTTGTTAATTATTTTTTCAAAAATTTATATCTGCAGTGATTTACATCTTTGTTTAATTTTCGTATCCATAGAAACATGGATGGAAGAAGGTTTGTTGCACAATTACAATGTAGCTGAATATTTTATACTGCGCCATGCTTAAGATTTTATCAACATATTTTTCTTCTTTTTTTTTTAATCTCAATTCTTTTATGTTAAGCTTTTAAAATGTACTTGAAAAGAGATCATTAACATTTTGTTTTAAGTTATTATTTAATAGGGGAAAAATACAGTAGTGGCTGCAATAGTCTGCATTAATTTGATATTAATTTTTATTATTTTGTATGAAATTGAATCAAAATTAATGCACAATTCAGAATTCTGATTAATTTATCAAGTAATTTCAAGGCTATATAATATCAAGATGTTATAAGATGCAGTTTTATATAATTATTTTAAATGTGTTCATTGACCAAGTTAAAAGTCATATAATTATAATAAATTATACTTATATATAGTCGATGAATATTATAATCATGGATTAAAAACTAGCTTTAAAAAAAGAAAAATTAACATTATTTGTGTGAAGTAATACAGAACTTTTTTATTTTAAAAAAAGTATAAATCATGATAGTTTTGTTTATATTTTATATGGCAAAAAAAAATCTTTCATCTCAATTATTATGATACTGTGAAAAAAAAAATTAGCTTATTTCCTTTTTCCAGAATTTCTGGATGCATTTCTTTACATAAATTCTCACTTACTAGCTTAATAATTCTTTTAGAATTGAATGGGAAAAAAGTGATATCTAGCATGGATACAGTTACATAGACTTATGAACTTGAACTACTTTATATAGTTCACCAATTTCAGAATCATGACAATACATGTACAGTAGTGTGTATTATCATGATTATAATGAACAACACATGTAACCACTTTACAGATAATCTGATTTTTTTTTTTACAAGGTTTTGTTCTACAAATAAGGTTTAATTTGTTTATCTTTTAATTTGTAATGAGCAATTTTATTTTTTATATTTAGTACGTAACTTTGTACATTTACTTTGTAGGTAACTTTATTAAATAAATGCTTTTGGTAATTGTTTCTGAATAATTGGGTTCTATTTTCTCTATATATTTAGGGTTACTGTTATTTAAATATTAGGTAATTTTATCAGACTGCATATATATTACATTTGTATCTGGGTAAGGCCATCTTTAAAAAATTATTTGGTTGCCTCTCATGACCAACTGACTAAAAGGGCCTGACTTAAAACTTTTTTTTTATATTCCAGGACACAATTTTTTTTTCCTGCGTTCTGTTTATTCATCTTATTTCATCAACAAATGTGTTGAAATTTTCTGGGGAAAAAATTTCCCTCCTTCCCACCGACCCAATGATTTTACCCAGAGTTGTGAGAGGTCAAGCAAACTTCATTTTAAAGCTGGCCTGATGTTAATATTCATATATTTAGGTAATTTTATCCTCTCTGTATATTTTACACAGACAGACCAAGGTGGCATGCAGCTCTCAGACAAGATTGCCTTTGCCTGTATATACCTGGATGACGATAAGGTATCTATGTAAACTTACATTAAAAAAATTGATTGGTGTTCATTTATATATTATAAATAAAATCATCAAGTTATTGAAAAACAATTATATTGTAGAAAAGAAAAAAAAAACTTCTATATCTGTATGAATTAAAAATCATACATGTATTTGTGAAAATTTAAAATCTAAAAAAATTTATTTTGAATTATGTAATATATGTCAAATTATGTACAATGTATTAAATATATATCAAAAAAATTATTCATTGGCATTATACATGTACAAAATCAAGTTATTTTTCAATTGATAAACAACTTAGTCATATGATATATTAATATATTATTTATTTTATTAGTTAAAAGAGTACATCAACAGAATAACAAGGAAAGTTATAGAGGCTGGAAATTTAGACGGTTTACTTATCACAGGTTTGTGTATCTCATAATAGCCAAAAGATTGTTTATGTCTGGGAAAAAAATTTCATTCTAGCTAGAGGTAATTTCTTTTTTATTTTTGAATAAATGAGGATATATTCTAGCTTTTTGTCTCTTGAACTGTATATGAAATAACTCTCTCTAGGAAAATACTTTAGAAGCATATATTTTTGTGGGGATAATATTTAGTTGTTTTGTCATCTAGAATAGTTTCATGAGGATTTAAATTTCGTTGTTTTGAAAGTACCCCTATTCAATATATACTCATATAAAATTTCGTGTGGGATTTAATTTCGTTGATAATGGCTAACAACGAAATTAACGAAATTTAATCCCCCACAAATATTTGCTTTTACAGTATACCTTTTATGTTTTATAATTTTGTTTTAAAATAAGATATTGTGTTAAGGCCATAAAAAATTAATTTCTTGGTTCTCGGGCCCTCCCTCATGTCTTCCAAGGGTGCCTCATTGACCCTTTTTATTGCTAAGGCCATATAAAATTGAAATCTTGGTTCTCAGGCCCGCGCGCATCCAATTTGAGGTAGCCGCATTGCCGATTTTATTGTATTTTTGATAAATAAAAAGTTGGTATTGTGGAGACCAATCCGGGAAAAAAAATCCCGACCTCATTTGTTTCGTAGTTTAGTATTCAAATATCACTTCCGCTAGCCATTTACAATGAGATTTTGGCTACTTCGTCTTCGTTTGAAAATACATTCGAGGACATTACCTACGATGTTTACATGCTGTTAAGCATTGGATAAAGCAGAAATTTTGACCAGAAGTGGAAAGTATATCTGTGATTAAATCTTTATGTTAAAGAAAATTCGGGAATTAAAATAAAAAAAAATACCTCCCTCATCTACTTTATTGCCAATAAAATGATAAATAAAATGCCGCCCTCCTGCATCGGTTTTGGAGAAAATTGGCCTGAGAACCAGGGAATTAAATTTAGATAGCCTAAACCAATAAAATAAAAAAAGTCACATACCTCATCATTTGTTGAGGTTTTGTGCAATGTAAAAAGCCTTATCATGTTTTGGGGGCAATAAAAAAAGTATAAATTAAAAAAAGCCTCCCTCCCTCATCATATTCCTTGAAAAAAGGCCTGAGAACCAATTCAGGAATTAATTTTGCATGGCCTAAAATTTTTGTCTATTATAGATTTTGTTCAAAATACAAGACCTGCATGATGTCATTATAGACTCTCATTTCCCAGACTTTAATCATATTCCCTGATTTTATCTTATTCCTATAGAAGTCTCTTATCAAGAAGCTTTAGCACAGAACATCTTTTTATGAATTTTGGAGAGAAATACAGTAACTGTGAAATGATTTATTTTTGTGGAGGTTAAATTTTTTACTTGGTTTAAAAAAAATAGTTTTGTAGCAGAGGAAGAGTAATCTTATCTTGTCATAAAATTCTACCATTTCGTGGTGGACATAATTTTATGAAAATCAATCTTCTCTGAAAATTAGTGATTTCACTATAAAATCCTTGTAGGTTTAACACAGGATGGTGTTCTCTATATCTAAGTACGTGGACCTGACTGGTGATGTACAAACCGCAGCACTCGTCTGTGTCTTCTCACTCCCAAACGAAATGTCCAAAGACGAAAGAGTTCTTAACTGGATTGAATCGTAAGCACTACGTATATACATGTACAGTCATGTACACATGTATAATATTTTTAGACAATTCAGGGGAGAAAAGTCCTCTAGACATGAAAGAGTTATCTCTCCCTGAGATAGTAGATTCATTCCCTTTTAACAAAACATTACCATACCTATATGTATGTAAAAAGCATTCTTAAAAATTATGTTTCAGTATTTTTTTCTTTTAAAGGTACAGAGAACTGTTAGATCGATGGAGACTTTGGCATCACAGGTAAAATTTGATCAATACTGAATAGAAATTTCTGTAATATTTAATTTGTTACTTTCAAATTGCAATAAATTTCATGTGGCTATAACATAATTAAAATTTTGTTATTTAAAATTAAATTAAATCATTAGAAAAAAATTAAGATAGCTTCCTATAAGCCTTGCTTGTTTTTGTACAGGTCTAAGTTTGATATTATCTGGCATGCCAGCGATAACTTCCGAGTCATATCTCAGGCCTTCGTTAGCTGTAACTTCTGTGGCAAATCCATCGCTTGTAACATGCCTGTGGCCAGTCGGCCGACCATACAACTCTACTCAGCAAAGATTCCCTAAAA